>NC_092382.1:108113481-108396770 GCF_030028105.1 Mobula birostris | reverse complement strand
GAGAGTTGACGTGCTGATTTGACTTGGGAGGACTGATCGGGCACTGGTAGTAGATGTCCCGTACAAAGGCTTGAACAAGGTTATTAACAAGGGCTCAGACGGTAGCCTGCTCGGGAGGATGATGTCGAGCCCAAGGAGATCTGTCTGACTAATTTGCTTGTGGAAAACTGATGAGGTCTCGATGGTAGAAAGATTTTAATCGCTTTGATAGAGACGTTGGGACGGATGGCAGACTGGATATACAATTGCCTTGGCAATAGTGGCAAATATTTAGCGTTGAAGTTCGATTCTCAGATAGGAACCCACGCGTTTACGTGTTCACCGTGGGCGGGGCGTGGTCTGTGGAGGGATCTGTCATGTTTGTCAACTATATGCCAGGCAGGATGTTGGAATGCTCCTCTTGCAGGATGTGGGATGTCAGGGAGCCCTCCGGTGTCCCGGTGTCCCTGACAACGATACCAGCAAGAAGTGCATCCAGCTGCAGCTTCTAACAAACCGCGTTTGGGAACTGGAGCAGGAGCTAGATGACCTCCGGATCACTCGGGAGAATGAGAAGGTTGTAGATAGTAGCTGCAGGGAGGTGGTTACACCAAAGGAGCAAAGGACCCCAAATTGGGTCACTGTCGGGCGAGGGAAGAGGAAAGGGCAGGCAGGGAGGGTTCTCCAGTGGTCATTCTCCTCAACAACAAGTGTACCGCATTGGATACTGTTGGGGGGATGACTTACCTGGGACAAGCTGCAGTAGCCGGATCTCTGGTACTGAGTCTGACACTGCAGTGCAGCAAGGAAGATCGAAAAAGAGGAGAGCGGTAGTGATATGGGACTCGATAGTTAGAGGTGCAGTTAGGACGTTCTGTGGTCGTGACAGAGAATCTAGGATGGTTTGTTGCCTCCCGGGTGCCAGGGTCAAGGATGTCTCTGATCGCTTGCATGACGTTCTGAAGTGGGAGAGTGATCAGCCAGACGTCGTTATACACATCAGTATCAATAGCGTAGCAAGGAAGAGTGCAGAGTTCCTGGAGAGTGAGTATAGAGAGCTTGGTAGGAAGTTGAAAAACAGGACTTCAAGGGTGGTAATCTCAGGATTGCTACCTGTGCTACGTGCCACTGAGGGTAAGAATAGGATGCTCTGGAGGATGAACAAGTGGCTGAGGAACTGGTGTAGGGGGCAGGATTTCAGATTTCAGGATCATTGGGAACTCTTCTGGGGCATATGGGACCTGTACTAGAGAGACGGGTTACACTTGAACTACAGGGAAACCAATATCCTTTCAGGGAGGTTTTTTAGTGTTATTGGGGAGGCTATAAACTAGATTTGCGGGGGGATGAGAACCAGAGTGCCAGAGCTGACAGTGTGGCTGGTGTGAAAATAAATGATGCTAAAAGTTCAAGAAAATCCGCGAATAGAAAGGTTGTGAGTGATGGTAAAAATCGTCCGAGGTGTATATATTTCAATGCTAGGGGTATTGCGGGGAAGTCGGATGAGTTGAGGGCGTGGATTGACACGTGGAATTACGACGTTACAGCAATTAGTGAAACTTGGCTACAGGAGGGGGAAGAACTGCAGTTTAATATTGCAGGGTTCCGATGTTTCAGATGTGATCGAGACAGAGGAACGAAAGGTAAGGGAGTAGCATTGCTTGTTAGGGAAAATATTACAGCAGTGCTCAGGCAGGACAGATTACAGGGCTTGCCTACTGAGTTCTTATGTGTGTACCTGAGAAACAGGATAGGTATTACAACATTAGTGGGATTGTATTACAGAACACCCAATAGTCAACGAGATTTGGGAGAACAAATCTGCAGAGAGATAGCAGGCAACTGCAGGAAACATAAATTTGTGGTGGTAGGCGATTTTAATTTTCCATATATTGATTTGGACTCCCATACTGTTAGGGACCTAGATGGTTTAGAGTTTGTAAAATGTGTTCAGGAAAGTTTTCTAAATCAATATTGAGGGACCAACTAGCGGGGATGCAATATTGGATCTCCTGTGAGGAAACGAGTTAGGACACGTGACGGAATTCTGTGTAGGGGAACACTTTGGTTCCAGTGATCATAACAACATTAGTTTCAACTTGATCATGGAGAAGGATAGATTTGGTCCTAGGGTTGAGATTCTGAACTGGAAGAAGGCCAAATTTGAAGAAATGAGGAAGGATCTAATACGCGTGGACCGGGACAGGTTGTTCTCTGGCAAAGACGTGATCGGTAGGTGGAAAGCCTTCAAAGGAGAAATTTTGAGAGTGCAGAGTTTGTATGTTCCTGTCAGGATTAAAGACAAAGTGATTAGGAATAAGGAACCTTGGTTCTCAATGGATATTGCATCTCTGATAAAGAATAAGAGGGCTTTGTATGACATGTATAGGAAACAGGGAGTGAAACAGGTGCTTGAGGAGTATAAGAAGTGCAAGAAAATACTTAAGAAAGAAATCAGCAGTGCTGAAAGAAGACATGAGGTAGCCTTGGCAGTCAAAGGGAAGGATAATCCAAAGAGTTTTTACCGGTATATTAAGTGCAAAAGGATTGTAAGGGATAAAATTGGTCCTCTTGAAGATCAGAGTGGTCGGCTAAGTGCGGAACCAAAGAAAATGGGGGAGATCTTAAAAAGTTTTTTTTTTTTTTTTTCCCGTCTGTATTTACCAAGTAGACAGCAATATTTTAAATTTTTCTGCCATGGGCCCTGCAATTTCAACACTAGTTTCCTTCAGGGTCCGAGGGAACAGTCTGTCAGGTCGCGGAGATTTATCCGTTTTCCTCATGACAGTAAGCACCTCCTCCTTTTCAATCTGTACAGTTTCCATGATCTCACGACTTGTTTCCCTCAATTCCATAGATTTCATGGCATTTGCTTTCCTCACTGCCGATCCAACTTGTCGGTTAACCTTTAGGGTGTCCTGCACGAGGACACCCAGGTCCCTTTGCATTTCCGATATTTGATTCTTTTTCCCCCAATCTAAATAATAATCTGCCCGATTATTTATTTTTCAAAAACGTACAGCCGTACATTTTCTTCGAAGAAAATATCAAGGCCTTGCATTGTAATGGTCATTGAGGGAGCTAATGATTTGTTTTAAAATGTGAATTCGAAGTCCACAATCACTTGCCTGTAACTAATTTACTCTGTGTGACTGAAATGTGCCTCGCAACCGAGATCTAAAAATAACTGCATCTGTCCTTCTTTGTTCTGAGAATTTCTAAGTGTCTGCGTTTGAGCCAGCTGGCCTGCTATATGCTTTGAGATCTAACACTTCAGTTGCTGCTCAAGAACATATTTTTGCGGCTTCGCTGAAAATGCTCGACAAATGTTCAAATAAGGAATTATCTGGTCATACAATGTCCTGAGTCCCGTGACCTTTACTTCAGTAAAAAAAAATCCAACTATGTGTCTCTAGTCACGTACAACTGATGTATAAATATGACTGAGTTTTCTTGTTTGAGGGAGTTCCAGGATCCCGCTTTTAGGTGCTGGACTCCCCATGATATCATGTGACAAATAAAGAAATTTCCACGGCATTCTCCCTCCGGGTCCGAGTATTCCTTTCCCGCGACAATTTCCTGATATAGTATCTCATCTGCCATTTGTTTGCCCACTCTCCAAAACTGACCATGTCCCTCTGCAACTTTTCCGTTTCTTCAACACCTCCTGCTCCTCCACCTGTCTTGGTGTCATCAGTAAAATAGACACCCCTCCGAAGATTATTACCACCACACGTATAACCATATAACCATATATCAATTACATCAGGGAAAGAGGCCATCTCGGCCCTTCTAGTCCGTGCCGAACGCTTACTCTCACCTAGTCCAACCAACATGCACTCAGACCATAACCCTCCATTCCTTTCCTGTCCATATACCTATCGATTTTGTTCCTTAAATGACAATATCTAACCTGCCTCTACCACTTCTACTGGAATCTCGTTCCACACAGTTACCACGTTCTCAGTAAAGAAGTTCCCCTTCATGTTACCCCTAAACGTTTGCCCTTTAACTCTCATCTCATGTCCTCCTGTTTGAATCTCCCCCTACTCTCAATGGAAAAAGTCTGTCCCCGTCAATTCTATCTATTCCCCTCATAACTTTAAATACCTTTATCATGTCCCCCCTCAACCTTCTACGCTCCAAAGAATAAACACCTAACTTGTGCAACCTTTCTCTGTAACTCAGGAGATGAAACCCAGGCAGCACTTTAGTAAACCTCCTCTGTACTCTCTCATTGTTATTGACATCTTTCTTATAATTCGGTAAACCGACTGTACACAATACTCCAAATGCGGACTCACAAATGCCATATACAATTTCAAATTTACATCCCAACTCCTGTACTCAATGTTTTGCTTTATAAAGAACTGCATACCAAAAGCTTTCTTCACTCCCGTATCCACATCAGGTTCCACCTTCAGGGAACATGCACCTTTATTCCTAGTTCCCTCTGCTCTACTGCATTCTGCAGTGCCCTGCCATTTCTCATGAATTCCTATTTTGATTAGTACTACCAAAATATAGCACCAAATTCAGCAATAAACTCAATCTTCCATCTTTCGATCCACTTCTAAATGATCAAAATGTCACTGCAAGCTTTGAAAACTTACTTCATTGTCCAAACTCTACCTTTCTTAGTATCATCTGCATATTTACTATTCCAATTTACCACAACATCTTCCAGATCATTAATATATATGACAAACAACATTGGACCCAGTACAGATCCCTGAGTCACAACACTAGACACCGTCCTCCAATCTGACACACAGTTATCCACCACCACTCTCTGGCGTCTCCCATCCAGCCACTGCTGAATCCATTTTTCTACTTCAATACTAATACCTAACGATTGAACCTTCCTAACTAACCTTCCGTGTGAAACCTTGTCAAAGGCCTTACTGAAGTCCATATAGACAACTCCCACCGCTTTACCCTCATCAACTTTCCGAGTAACCTCATCAAAAAAATCATTAAGATTTGTCAAACATGACTTCCCACGCACAAATCCATGTTAACTGTTCCTAATCAGACCCGGTCTATCCTGGTTATTATATATACCATCTCTAAAAATACTTTCCAGCAATTTACCCAACACTGACGACAAACTCACAGGCCGATAATTTCTAGGTTTAATATTAGAACACTTGTTTTAAGCAATGGAACATCATGAGCAACACGCCAATCTTCCGGCACCATCCGCTTTTCAAATGACATTTGAGGTATTTCTGTCAGAGCCCCTTCTATTTCCACACTAACTTCGCTCAAGGTCCTATGGATAATCCTGTTCGGACCCGGAGACTTATCCACTTTTATATTCCTAAAGAGTGCCCGTAATTCCTCTTTTTAATCATTACTTCCCATAACTAGCCCTTGTTTCCTTTGCCTTGCACAATTCAATATCCTTCTCCTTAGTGAATACCAAAGAAAATAAGTTGTTCAAAATATCCCCCATTTCTTTTGGCTCCGCACATAGCCGCCCACTCTGATTCTCTAAGGGACCAATTTTATCCCTCATTATCCATTTGCTATTATTATAACTGTAGAGCCCTTTTGGATTTATTTTGAACTTACTTGCCAAAGCAGCCTCATATCTTCTATTAGCTTTTTCTAATTACTACTTAAGATTCGTTTTACATTCTCTATATTACTCGAGCACCCCATTTACTCCAAGCTGACTATATTTATTGTAGATCTTTCTCTTTTTTTCCGAACCAACTTTCCAATATCCCTTGAAAACCATGGCTCTCTCAAACTTTTAACCTTTCCTTTCAACCTAACAAGAACATAAAGATCATGTACTCTCAAACGTTCACCTTTAAATAACCTCCATTTCTCTATTACATCATTCCCATAAACAAATTGCCCCAATCCACTCCTTCTAATTCCTTTCCCATCTCCTCAAAGTTAGCCTTTCTACAATCAAAAATCTCAACCCTGGTGCAGTCCTATCCTTCTCCATAATTATATTGAAACTAATGGTATTGTGATCACTGGACCCGACGTGCTCCCCAACACATACCGCCGTCACCTGCCCTATCTCATTCCTTAACAGGGGATCCAACACTGCCCCTTTTCTAGTTGGTACCTCTATGTATTGCTGCAAAAAACTGTCTTGCACACATTTTACAAACTCCAAAACATCCAGCCCTTTTACAGAACGGGCTTTCCAGTCAATGTGTGGAAAATTAAAATCCCCCACAATCACAACCTTGTGCTTACTACTATCTCCTCACAAATTTGCTCCTCCACTTCTCGCTCCCCATTATGCGGTCTATAATGCACCCGTATAAGAGTCACCACACCTTTCCGATTCCTCAATTCCACCCAAATAGCATCCCTAGACGAGTCCACTAATCTATCTTGCCGGAGCACCACTATTATATTTTCTTTTACAAGCAATGCAACACATCCCCCTTTTTTCCCTCCTATTCTATCAAACCTGAAGCAAAGAAATCCAGGAATATTAGTTGCCAATCGTACTCCTCCTGCTACCATGTTTCACTAATAGCTACAACATCGTATTTCCAGGTATCGATCTATGCTCTAAGCTCATCCAACTTTCTTACAATGCTCCTAGCATTTAAGAAAATCTCCACCTCTTACTCTTCTGTGTATCCCTAATTGTGCAAAGGTCGTTGTTCTCTATTTTTCCTTTTCTTCTTTTTCCCCTATACCTTCGGTCTGAGTGTTCCCGTACTCTGTCCCCTGTCTATCCTCCCTCACAGACTCCCTACTAGCTTTGTCTATTTGTGAACTAACCTGCTCCCTCCTAGTATTTTCAATTTGATTCCTACCACACCCACCCTCCAACCAATGTAGTTTAATATCTCCCCAGTAGCCTTCGCAAATCCCCCCGCCAGGATATTGGTCCCCCTAGGATTCAAGTGCAACACGTCCTTTTTGTACAGTTCACACCTGCGCCAAAAGAGGTCCCAATGATCCATAAACTTTAAATCGTTCCCCCTGCTCCTATCCCTCAGGCACACATTTATCCTCCACCTCATTGCATTTCTACTCTCATTGTCATGTGGCACAGGCAGTAATCCCGAGATTACTACCTTTTCTATCCTTCTTCTCAACTCCCTTCCGAACTCGCTGTCCTATCCTTTCAGGACCTCTTCCCTTTTCCTACCAATGCTATTGGCACCTCTATGTACCACGACCTCTGGCTCCTCTCCCTCCCATTTCGAGGAGAAATTTATTCCGGCCCCCTGGCGTCGGCCGATGCCGACGTCCTGGGGTTCGGCCGAGGAGAAGATTCAAAAAACACACGTCCTAGCTGAAAGTGGGACTGATGTTTTTTTAAAGGAAGGCTACCGCTAAGAAGACTAGCTGCAGTAGTCGGATCTCTGACACTGAGTCTGGCTCTGCAGTGCAGAAGGGACGGTGGAAAAAGAGGACAACGGTAGTGATAGGGGACTCGAACATTAGAGGTGCAGATAGGAGGTTCTGTGGTCGTGACAGGGAATCGAGGATGGTTTGTTGCCTCCCGGGTGCCAGGGTCAAGGATGTCTCTGATCGACTGCATGACATTCTGAAGTGGGAGGGTGATCAGCCAGATGTCGTGCGTGCACATTGGTACCAATGACATAGCAAGGAAGAGTGAGGAGGTCCTGGAGAGTGAGTATAGAGAGCTTGGTAGGAAGTTGAAAAGCAGGACCTCAAGGGTGGTAATCTCAGGATTGCTACCTGTGCTACGTGCCAGTGAGGGTAAGAACAGGATGCACTGGAAGATGAAGAAGTGGCTGAGTAACTGGTGTAGGGGGCAGAGGCAGGATCACTGGGACCTGTTTTGGGCAGGTGAGACCTGTACAAGAGAGACGGGTCACACTTGAACTACAGAGGGACCGATTCCTTTCAGGGAAGTTTGTTTGTGCTATTGGGGAGGCTTTAAACTAGATTTGCAGGGGGATGGGAACCAGAATGCCAGAGCTGACAGGGTGGCTGGGGTGAAAATAAATGATGCTAAAAGTTCAAGCAAATCCGCTAATAGGAATTTTGTGAGTGGTGGTAAAAATCTTCTGAGGTGTATATATTTCAATGCTAGGAGTATTGCGGGGAAGGCGGTTAGGTGAGACGGCGTGAATTGACACGAGGAATTATGACGTTATAGCAATTAGTGAAACTTCGCTACAGGAGGGGCAGGACTGGCAGCTTAATATTCCAGGATTTCGATGTTTCAGATGTGATCGAGGTAGAGGAATGAAAGGTGGGGGAGTAGCATTGCTTGTTAGGGAAAATATAACAGCAGAGCTCAGGCAGGACAGATTAGAGGGCTTGTCTACTGAGTCCTTATGTGTGGAGCTGAGAAACAGGAAAGGTATGGCCACATTAGTGGGATAGTATTAGAGACCACCCAATAGTTAACGAGAATTGGAAGAGCAAATCTGCAGAGAGATAGCAGGCAACTGCAGGAAACATAAAGTCGTGGTGGTAGGGTACTTGAATTTTCCATACATTGATTGGGACTCCCATACTGTTAGGGGTCTAGATGGTTTAATGTTGGTAAAATGTGTTCAGGAAAGTTTTCTAAATCAATATATAGAGGGGCCAACTAGAGGGGATGCAATATTGGATCTCCTGTTATGAAACGAGTTAGGACAAGTGACGGAAGTCTGTGTAGGGGAGCACTTTGGTACCAGTGATCGTAGCACCATTAGTTTCAACTTGATCATGGACAAGGATAGAGCTGGTCCTAGGGTTGAGATTCTGAACTGGAAGAAGGCCAAATTTGAAGAAATGAGAAAGGATCTAAAAAGCGTTGATTGGGACAGGTTGTTCTCTGGAACACATGTGGTCCATGGGAAGCCTTCAAAGGAAAATTTTGATTGCAGAGTTTGTACGTTCCTGTCAGGATTAGAAGCAAAGTGAATAGGAATAAGGAACCTTGGTTCTCAAGGGATATTGCAACTCTGATAATGAAGAAGTGGGTGTTGTATGACGTGTATAGGAAACAGGGAGTAAATGAGGTGCTGGAGGAGTATAAGAAGTGCAAGAAAATACTTAAGAAAGAAATCAGGAAGGCTAAAAGAAAATATGAGGTTGCCTTGGCAGTCAAAGTGAAGGATAATCCAAAGAGCTCTTACAGGAATATTAAGAGCAAAAGGATTGGTAGGGATAAAATTGGTCCTCTTGAAGATCAGAGTGGTCGGCTATGTGCGGAACCAAAGGAAATGGGGGAGATCATAAATATTTTTTTTTTGCGTCAGTATTTACTAAGAAAACTGGCATGAAGTCTATGGAATTAAGGGAAACATGTAGTGAGATCATGGAAACTGTACAGATTGAAAAGGAGGAGGTGCTTGCTGTCTTCAGGAAAATTAAGATGGATAAATCCCCGGGACCTGACAGGGTGTTCCCTCGGACCTTGAAGGAGACTAGTGTTGAAATTGCAGGGGCCCTGGCAGAAATATTTAAAATGTCGCTGTCTACGGGTGAGGTGCCGGAGGATTGGTGAGTGGTTCATGTTGTTCCGTTGTTTAAAAAAGGATCGAAAAGTAATTTGGGAAATTATAGTCCGGTAAGTTTAAGGTCGGTAATATGTAAGTTATTGGAGGGAGTACTAAGAAACAGAATCTACAAGCATTTAGGTAGACAGGGACTTATCAGGGAGAGTCAAAATGGCTTTGTGCGTGGTAGGTCATGTTTGACCAATCTATTGGAGTTCTTCGAGGAGGTTACCAGGCAAGTGGATGAAGGGAAGGCAGTGGATATTGTCTACATGGACTTCAGTAAGACCTTTGACAACGTCTCGCATGGGAAGTTAGTTAGGAAAACTCAGTCGCTAGGTATACATGGAGAGGTGGTATATTGGATTAGACATTGGCTCAAAGGAAGTAGCCAAAGAGTGGTGGTAGAGAATTGCTTCTCCGAGTGGAGACCTGTGACTAGTGGTGTGCCAGAGGGATCGGTGCTGAGTCCATTGTTATTTGTCATCTACAACAATGATCTGGACGATAATGTGGTAAATTGGCTCAGCAAATTTGCCGATGATACAAAGATCGGAGGTGTAGTGGACAATCAGGAAGGTTTTCGGAGCTTGCAGAGGGACTTGGACCAGCTGGAAAAATGGGCCGAAAAATAGCAGATGGAGTTTAATACAGACAAGTCTGAGTTATTGCACGTTGGAAGGACAAACCAAGGGAGAACATACAGGGTTAATGGTAAGGCACTGAGGAGTACAGTGGAACAGAGGGATCTTGAATCCCGATACAAATTTCCCTAAAAGTGGCGTCACAGGTAGATAGGGTCGTAAAGAGAGCTTTTGGTGCATTGGCCTTTACTAATCAAAGTATTGAGTGTAAGAGCTGGAATGTTATGCTGAGGTTGTATAAGGTATTGGTGAGGCCGAATCTTGAGTATTATGTTCAGTTTTGGTCACCAAATTACAGGAAGGATATAAATAATGTTGAAAGAGTGCAGAGAAGGTTTACAAGGATGTTGCCGGCACTTGAGAAACTCAGTTACAGAGAAAGGTTGAATAGGTTAGGACTTTATTCCCTGGAGCGTAGAAGAATGAGGGGAGATTTGATAGAGGTATATAAAATTATGATGGGTATAGATAGAGTGAATGCAAGCCGGCTTTTTCCACTGAGGCAGGGGGAGAAAAAAAACAGAGGACATGGGTTAAGAATGAGGGGGGGGAAGTTTAAAGGGAGCATTGGTGGGGCTTCTTCACACAGAGAGTGGTGGGAGTATCGAATGACCTGCCAGACGAGGTGGTATATGTGGGTTCTTTTTAACATTAAGAATAAATTGGACGGATACATGAATGGGAGTTATATGGAGGGATATATCCCGTGTGCAGCTCAGTGGGACTAGACAGAAAATGGTTCGGCACAGCCAAGAAGGGTCAAAAGGCCTGTTACTGTGCTGTCGTTTTTCTATGGTTTCTGTGGTTTCTTTGTAAGATAAGGAAAGGAGGAACTGCCGAGAAAATTCTAAACACCGGTGAGCGCTGTAGGTAAGCTTTTGGGGGAAGTAAGTGAGTGCGCGGCGTAACAGTGTTAAACCCAGCAGTGAGCGATCATTGTGTATCGAGTGTGTGTACAAAGAAACTTTGTGTTGTCTTAACTGAAATTTAAATCCTAAACAGGTAAAACAGGAAGTGCGAGCAGTCGATAGCGCTGATCCTGCGAAGAAACCGAAGAGTTCAGGAGGTAACAGGAAGCCTTTGAACACTCAACTACAGGTAGGTAAAGAAAAAGACCGACAAAAAAAAAGATGAGAAAGATAAAACGGCACCGCCAGCAAATAGGAGACTCCTTTGTCCCGCCGGGATCTCCGGTGGATATGGTAATCAGAGAGACCGCAGATGATAGCTAGACGGTGACATACAGCAGTGATTTGTATGAGTGGTCACATGGGGATTGGCTGCCTGGGGGATGTTTCAATTTGAGACCAATCCAGTACTGGGAGGACGCCACCCTAAGTGGGGACGGCGACCCAAATTGGGATCCTAATTACATGCTAAGTCGTTTTAAACGACGGAAGTTGGTGGCTAAAAGACACCAACCTCCAACGAGAAATGAGATACAGCAGCCTGAAACAGAGAAGACTGAGGCTGGAGCGAAAGCTGTCACGGGACTTAATCCCCAACTCTCCATACCGGCAAGTGACCCATTGGCACCCAGTACTGAAATAGACTATTAAATAATGACTCTGACTGCCTTCGGAAGACCCGCACCACTCCTTACAAACCCCCATACCAAATGTTCAGGCATCTGACACCCCCAGCGGAGCAGACATCACTGTAACGAGAGAAGGGTCTCAGGAAAGTGTCCACAATCAGTATCCAGGTCCTGCCTTATCCCCATAAACTTTGATTCCGCTATCTTTAAGAGCTCTATCCATCTCTTTCTTGAGAGCATCCAGAGACTTGGCCTCCAAAGCCTTCTGGGGCAGAGCATTCCATATATCCACCACTCTCTGGGTGAAAATGTTTTCCTCAACTCCGTTCTAAATGGCCTAAGGAATCTGGAGCAGCAGCTGGATAACCCTCGACTCATAAGGGAGAATGAGGCAGTCATAGATGAGATCTACCAGGAGGTAGTCACACCTAGGCTGTCGGACGCAGGTCGTTGGGTGACATTCAGAGGGGGGAAAGCGAAGGTGAGCAGACAGGTAGTGCAGAACACCCATGTAGCCATTCCCCTGAATAATAAGTTTACCGTCCTGGATACTATTGGCGGGGACGACCGATCAGGTGTGAGCCACGGTTGCAGGGCCTCCGGCACTGAGTCTGACCCTGTGGTGCAGAAAGGTGGGACGGAGAAGAGGAGAGCTGTCGTCATTGGAGACTCTTTTGTCAGGGGAGCAGACAGGAGATTTTGTGGACGTGAGAAGGACACCCGCATGGTTTGTTGCCTCCCGGGTGCCAGGGTCCGGGATGTCTCTGATCGGGTGCACGACATCCTGGTACAAGAGAGAAAGCAACCAGAAGTCGTGATACATGTTGGGACCAACGACATAGGCAGGAAGAAGGATGAGGTTCTGAAGTGTGAGTTTCGGGAACTAGGCAGAAGGCTGAAGAACAGGACCTCAAGGGTGGCCTTCTCAGGATTGTTACAAGCGCTACGTGACAGTGATGGTAAGAATTGGAGGAGGTGGCAGTTGAATGCGTGGCTGAGGAGTTGGTGCAGGGAGCAGGATTTTAGATTTTTGGATCATTGGCATCTCTTCTGGGGAAGGTGGGACCTGTACAGATTGGATGGGTTGCACCTGAACTCGAAGGGGAGCAATATCCTTGCAGGTAGGTTTGCTAGCATGGTTCGGGAGGATTTAAACTAATTTGCGAGGGGGATAGGACCCAGAGCGATAGAGCAGTGAAAAAAGTGCATGGAGTAAAGCCAGATCTAACATATAGAGAGGCTTTGAGGAAAGAAGCAGAACAAACGGTGTAAAGACAGTAAGGTAGAAGGGCTGAAATGTGTGTACCTCAATGCAAGAAGCATCAGGAACAAAGGTGATGAACTGAGGGCTTGGATACATACATGGAATTATGATGTAGTGGCCATTACAGAGACTTGTCTGGCACCATGGCAGGAATGGATTCTCAATATTCCTGGATTTCAGTGTTTTAAAATGGATAGGGAGGGCGGAAAAAGGGGAGGAGGGGTGGCATTACTGGTCAGGGATACTATTACAGTTACAGAAAGTGTGGGTATTGTAGGAGGATCCTCTTTTGAGTCAATATGGGTGGAAGTCAGGGACAAGAAAGGAGTAGTTATTCTGTTGGGGGTGTTCTACAGGCCCGCTGGTAGCAGCAGAGATACAGAGGAGCAGATTGGGAGGCAGATTTTGGAAAGGTGCAAAAATAACAGGGTTGTTATCATGGGTGACTTTAACTGCCCTAATCTTGATTGGCACCTGATTAGTTCGAACGGTTTTGATGGGGCAGAGTTTGTTAAGGGTGCCCAGGACGGATTCCTGTCACAGTATGTGGACAGGCCGACCAGGGAGAATGCCATACTAGATGTAATATTAAGTAATGAACTGGGTCAGGTCACAGATGTCTCACTGGTTGAGCATCTGGGGGACAGTGACCACCGCTCCCTGGCCTTTAGCGTCATCATGGAAAAGGATAGAATTAAAGAGGACAGGAACATTTTTAATTGGGAAAAGGCACATTATGAGGCTATAAGGATAGAACTTGGGGGTGTGAATTGGGATGATGATTTTGCAGGGAAATGTATTATGGACATGTGGTCGATGTTTAGAGATCTCTTGCGGGATGTTAAGGATAAATTTGTCCCGGTCAGGAAGATAAATAATGGTAGGGTGAAGGAACCATGGGTGACAAGTGAGGTGGAAAATCTAGTCAGGTGGAAGAAGGCAGCATACATGAGGTTTAGGAAGGAAGGATCAGATGGGTCTATTGAGGAATATAGGGAAGCAAGAAAGGAGCTTAAGAAGGGGCTGAGAAGAGCAAGAAGGGGGCAAGAGAAGGCCTTGGCAAGTAGGGTAAAGGAAAACCCCAAGGCATTCTTCCATTATGTGAAGAAAAAAAGGATGACAGGAGTGAAGGTAGGACCGATTAGAGATAAAGGTGGGAAGATGTGCCTGGAGGCTGTGGAAGTGAGCGAGGTCCTCAATGAATACTTCTCTTCGGTATTCACCAATGAGAGGGAACTTGATGATAGTGAGGACAATATGAGTGAAGTTGTTGTTCTGGAGGATGTTGATATTAAGGGAGAGGAGGTGTTGGAGTTGTTAAAATACATTAGGACAGGTAAGTCCCCGGAGCCTGACGGAATATTGCCCAGGCTGCTCCACGAGGGGAGAGAAGAGATTGCTGAGGTCTGGCAAGGATCTTTATGTCCTCGTTGTCCACGGGAATGGTACCGGAGGATTGGAGGGAGGCGAATGTTGTCCCCTTGCTCAAAAAAGGTAGTAGGGATAGTCCGGGTAATTATAGACCAGTGAGTCTTACGTCTGTGGTGGGAAAACTGTTGGAAAAGATTCTTAGAGATAGGATCTATAAGCATTTACAGAATCATGGTCTGATCAGGGACAATCAGCATGGCTTTCTGAAGGGCAGATCGTGTCTAACAAGCCTGATAGAGTCCCTTGAGGAGGTGACCAGGCATATGGATGATGGTAGTGCAGTCGATGTGATCCATATGTATTTTACTGAGGCATTTGACAAGGTTCCACACGGTAGGCTTATTCAGAAAGTCAGAAGGCATGGGATCCAGGGAAGTTTGGCCAGGTGGATTCAGAATTGGCTTGCCTGTAGAAGACAGAGGGAGGTGTGGCTAGTGGTGTCCCACAAGGATCTGTTGTGGGATATCTACTTTTCGTGATTTTTATTAACGACCTGGATGTGCGGGTAAAACGGTGGGGTGGCAAGTTTGCAGACGACACAAAGGTTGGTGGTGTTGTAGATAGTGTAGAGGATTGTCAAAGATTGCAGAGAGACATTGATAGGATGCAAAAGTTGCAGATGGACTTCAACCCAGAGAAGTGTGAGGTGGTACAATTTGGAAGGGCAAACTCCAAGGCAGAGTGCAAAGTAAATGACAAGATACTTGGTAGTGTGGAGGAGCAGAGGGATCTCGGGGTACATGTCCACAGATTCCTGAAAGTTGCCTCACAGGTGGATACGGTAGTTAAGAAAGCTTATGGGGTGTTAGCTTTCCTAAGTCGAGGGATAGAGTTTAAGAGTCGCGATGTAATGATGCAGCTGTATAAAACTCTGGTTAGGCCACACTTGGAGTACTGTGTCCAGTTCTGGTTACCTCTCTATAGGAAGGATGTGGAAGCATTGGAAAGGGTGCAGAGGAAATTTACCAGGATGCTGCCTGGTTTAGAATGTATGCATTATGATCCGAGATTAACGGAGCTAGGGCTTTACTCTTTGGAGAGAAGGAGGATGAGAGGAGACATGATAGAGGTGTAAAATATAATAAGAGGAATAGATAGAGTGGACAGCCAGCGCCACTTCCCTAGGGCACCACTGCTCAATACTAGAGGACATGGCTTTGAGGTAAGGAGTGGGAAGTTCAAGGGGGATATTAAAAGAAGTTTTTTACTCAGAGAGTGGTTCGTGCGTGGAATGCATTGGCTGAGTCAGTGGTGGAGGCAGAGACACGAGTGAAGTTGAAGAGACTACTGGACAGGTATATGGAGGAAATTAAGGTGGGGGCTTATATGGCAGGCAGGGTTTGAGGGTCGGCACAACATTGTGGGCCGAAGGGCCTGTACTGTGTTGTACTATTCTATGTTCTATGTTCTATATGCCAGTCCCGCCATCTCGAGAATTAACCTTGTGAACCTACGCTGCATTCCTTCAATAGCAAGAATGTACTTCCTCAAATTTGGAGACCAGAACTGAACACAATACTCCAAGTGTGGTCTCACCAGGGCCGTGTACAGCTGCAGAAGGACATCTTTGCTCCTATACTCAATTTCCCTTGTTATGAAGGCCATCATGCCCTTAGCTTTCTTCACTGCCTGTTGTGCCTGCATGCTTGCTTTCAGTGACTGATGTACAAGAACACCTAGATCTCGTTGTACTTCCCTTTTTCAGAACGTCACTCTATTTAGAGAATAGTCTGGTGGTTCTTACCACCAAAGTGGATAACCCCACATTTATCTATATTAAACTGCATCTGCTATGCATCCGCCCGCTGACTCAGTCTGTTCAAGTCACCCTGCATTCCCATAACAACCTCCTCACATTTCACACAGCCACACAGCTTTGTGCCACTTGAAAATTTGGTAATGTTACTTTTAATCCCTTCATCTAAATTATTAATGTATATTGTAAGCAGCTGCGGTACCAGCACTGGACCCCGCAGTACCCAACTGTTCACGGTCTGCCATTCCAAACGAGACCCGTTATCGCTGCTCTTTGTTTCCTGTCAACAAGTCAATTGTCAGTCCATCTCAGTATTCTGCCCCAAATACCATGTGCCCTAATTTTGCCCACTAATCTCCTATGTGGGACTATATGAAAGGATTTCTGAAAGTCCAGGTGCACTATATCCACTGGCTGTCCCTTGTCCATTTTCATAGTGTATACTCAAAAAATTACCCGATTCAAGCACGATTTCCCCTTCGTAAATCCATTAGTACAGGGACTGAAGGAAATCTTGGCGTTCCAGTAGAAATTGCATATCCCCTAACAATCTCAGTATTCTGGTATAGTGGAAAGAGCAAACGGGAAAATAAAAGCGGCTTTGACAAATATTTGTCAGCAAAACGGTCTCGGGCGGCCAGAAGCAATGCCCTCAATAATGTACACGATGTGAAATTGGAAGGATAGAAATACAGGACTTACTCCTCATTAAATATTGATGGGGCGGCCGATGACAGCAGGAACTAAGCCTCCCATGACCACAGAAAAAGTAGTACCAATATGCAATGATAAGAAAGTACTGAAATACGCACAAGCATTGCGTCAGGGGGCAGGGAAATTGTATGAGAGGGTCCGGCAAGCCCAGGCACCTTTAACTGAAGGTACGGGCATCTGTTAACACGGCAGACAGAATAAATGTGAGATAGGTGGATAAAGACTCTTTCTCTCCCGGGCCGATGACGACCCATACAGTGTTAAGGTGACCGAGAAACCTGACTGAACACATGCCAGCAGGCGCAGATTGCACCACGACAAGGACGATATGAAACACCGAACAGGTCACATCTTCCCCGAGAGAGAGGGGAACGGCTCTGAGAACCAAGAGCAAAGTGTAACTGAGAGACCGGGACATAAATTTATTTTAACCTGCACCTCATGTTACATACATGGTGACTGATTATTAACAAAATATATGCTCAATAGAGGACTCACATGAAAGGAAGTAGTGGTGATAGTCTATTTGGGGGTGGGACTGATTGATTACCTAACAGCGTCGGCGGGCAAATACAAAGAAAGAGGAAAGTGGAGAAGAAGTATTAGCCTAAGAAGGAGGGATCTGTCCGTTAGTAGGGAAAGAATGTTGCACCTGTATCCCCGATGACTCTGAAAATATAACTGATCAGCACATAAAAGTGAAGATAGAGGAGATTAGAAAGATAGGGAAACAGTTCAAGAATTTTGGTCCGGTGAAAAAGCAGTGGGAGATAATAAAGGGTTGGTTTTCTGGCTGGGGAAGCTGGGTAACGCATTGGAATCGTTATAGTGGCGATGATATGTGTTTTGGGGTGCTGTGTATGCTCAGCACTGCAATTCAGCTGTTATCAATAAATGAAAAAGAGCCTTGTCTGGCCCTCAAGGTGTCCCTATGGTACCCCGAATGATGAAAGCCAGCAAGGAACATTGGTGGGGAGAAGAGCTGTTCCCAGGCAAGGAGAGACCCTTCTCCTTATGAGGAGGAGGAGAAATTACCCCAGTAAAAAGTGTTAATCTAGAAGATTAACAAGGAGGGAACTGTGGAAGAAAATATCGAGGCCTTGCATTGCAATGGGCATTGGGGGCTAATGATTTGTCTTAAAATGTGCATTCGATGACCACAATCATTTGTCTGTAACTAATGTACTATGTGTGACTGAAATGTGCCTCGCAACTGAGATATAAATATAACTGCATCTGTACCTCTTTGTTCTGAGAATTTCTAAGTGTCTGCGTTCGAGCCAGCTGGCCTAATATGTGCTTTGAGAAGTAACACTTAAGTAAAATGTGTTTCAGCTGAATAACATATTTTTGCTACTTCCCTATTCTGTAGCATTCTCTGAAAATGCAAGACAAATGTTCAAATAAGGAATTATCTGGTCATACAATGTCCTGAGGCACGTGACCTTTACTTCAGTAAAAAAAAAAAATCCAATTAAGTGTCTCTTGTCACGTACAATTGATGTATAAATATGACTGAGTTTTCTCGTTTGAGGGAGCTCCAGGATCCCGCTTTTTGGTTCTAGGCTCCCCATGATGTCATGTGACAAATAAAGAAATTTCCACGGAACTCTCCCTCCAGGTTCGAGTATTCCTTTTCCGCGACAATTTCTCAACATAGTATTTCATCTGCCATTTCTTTGCCCACTCTCCAGAACTGACCATGTCCCTCTGTACCTTTTCCGTTTCTTCAACACTTCCTGCTCCTCCACCTATCTTGGTGTCATCCGTAAAATAGGCACAACTCCGAGATTATTACCACCATACACATGTAGCCATATAACCATATATCAAATACAGCACGGAAAGAGGCCATATCGGCCCTTGTAGTCCACATCGAACGCTTATTCTCACCTATTCCCACCAACATGCACTTAGCCAATAACATTCCATACCTTTCCTGTCCATATATCTATCCAATTTTTCTTTAAATGACAATATCGAACCTGCCTCTACCACTTGTACTGCAAGCTCGTTCTACACATCCACCACCCTCTGAGTAAAGAAGTTCCCCCTCGTGCTAGCCCTATACTTTTGCCCCATAAATCTCAACTCATGTTCTCATGTTTGATTCCCCCCTGCTCCCTTACACAACCCTTCTATTGTGACATTACATGAACTTTTAACATCATTTAATTCCCCGCTCCACTATCTGGTCTGGCACTCTGTTTTCCATCCCCCTGCAAATCTAGTTTAAACCATCCCCAATAGCAGTAACAAACCACCCTGCAAGGATATTGGGTCCCCTTGTAGTTTCGGTGTAACCCGTCTTCTTGTACAGGTCCCACCTGCCCCAGAAGAGGTCCCAATGATACTGAACTCTGAAACTCCGCCCCCTACGCTAGTACCTCAGCCACGTGTTAATCCGCCACAGCATCCTATTCTTTCCTTCACTGTCACGTGGCACATGTAGCAATCCTGAGATTAACACCCTTCAGGTCCCGCATTTTAACTTCCTACCAAGCTCTCTATACTCACTCTTCAGGACCTTCTCTCTCTTTCTTCCTACGTCATTGTGTACTATGACATCTAACTGTTCACCCTCCTACTTTAGAATACTCTGCAAACGATCAGAGACATCCCTGACCCTGGCACCCGGGAGGCAGCAAACCATCCGGGAGTTTCTGTCACGACTGCAGAACCTCCTGATGGTACCTATATCTATCGTGTGCTCTATCACTACCGCTCCCCTCTTTTTCCACACTCCCTTCTGCACTGCAGAACCAGACTCGGTGCCAGAGATCCGGCTGCCACAGCTTGTCCCAGGTAAGTCATCCCCCTCAACAGTATTCAACTCGGTATACATGTTGTAGGAATTTCATCCAACTCTGCTCTACCGTCCCTCTATCTAGATTACTTTTCCATTCGACTTGGGCTGGTTCCTCTCTCATACCACTGTAATTTCCTTTGTTCTACTGAAATATTCATACACCTGGCAGTAGCTTCTCCTTTTCAAGTTTGAAACTGAACTCAATCGCCTCAGGTTCATTACACAGCCCCCAATCCAAAACAGCTGATCCCGGTGGGCTTATGGAAAAGTTGCACCAAAAATCCATCCCTTGGGCATTCTATAAGCTCACTATCCTGAGATCCAGTACCTTCCCGACTTTCCCAAACCACTTTCATATTAAAATCCCCTATAATTCTCTAGAGAATTTCCTTCTGACACGCTTTTTGTATTTCCAGCTGTAACTGGTAGTCCACATCCCTGCTGTATTTTGAAGGCCGGTTTATAACTGCTATTAGTGTCTTTTTACCCTTGCCATTTCTTAACTTCACAAAGAAGTTGAGAAGCAGGACCTCAAAGGTAGTTATCTGGGGATTACTGTCTGTGCCACCTGACAGTCAGCATAGGAATAGAATGACGTGGAGGATAAATGAGTGGCTGCGGGATTGGAGCAGGGGGCAGGGATTTAGACTTCTGGATCACTGGAAGCTCTTGTGCAACAGGTTCGACATGTACAAAAACCAGGGTTTGCACTTGAATCCGAGAGGACCAATCTCCTGTCAGAAAGGTTTGCTAAGGTATTGGGGAGAGTTTAAACCAGAATTGCGGGAGGTTGAGAACCAAACTGAAGTGACGGAGGAAGGAGAGATTGGCTCACAAGCAGAGAAAGCTTAGAGACAGTGCGAAAGGGAGGATAGGCAGATGATAGAGAAAGGACTCGCTCTGGTCGGTGGCTTGAGATGTATCTAAATTAACGCGAGGAGCGCAGGAGCATAAAGCATGGATCAGCACTTGGAACTACGATATTGTGGCAATGACAGAGGCTTGGATGGTGCAGGGGCAGGAACGGCTACTTCAGGTGCCAGGCTGTAGATGTTTGAGGAAGAACAGAGAACGAGGCAAAAGGGGTGGGTGGTGGCACTGTTGATCAGAGATAGTGTAACGGCTGCAGAAAAGGAGGAAGTCATTGAAGGGTTGTCTACGGAATCTCTGTGAGTGGAAGTTAGGAATAGGAAGGGATCAATAACTCTAATGGGTGTTTTTATATACAACCCAATATTAACAGGGACATCGAGGAGCAGATACGGAGACAGATTCTGGAAGAGAGTAATAATAGCAGGGTTGTTGTGGTAGGAGATTTTAATAACCCAAAATAATGATTGGCATATCCCTGGAGTGAAGGGTTTAGATGAGGTAGAGTTTGTTAGGTGTGTTCAGGAGGGTTTGTTGACATAATATGTACGTAGGCCCACAATAGCAGCGGCTGTACTTTATCTGATATTGGGAAATGAACCTGGCCAGGTGTCAGATCTCTAAGTGGGAGAGCATTTCCGAGATAGTGATTACAATTCTTTCTCCTTTATCACGACATTGTCGAGGGATAGGAACAGACAAATTTGGGAAACGTTTAAATAGAGTAATGGGAAATATGAGGCTTTTAGGCAGGAATTTGGAAGACAAATTGGAAACAGGTGTTCTCGGGGATACGTACGGAAGAAATTTGGCAAATGTTCAGGGGATAATTGTTTGTAGTTCTGAACGGGTAAGTTCCAATGAGACATGGATTGACTGGTAAGGTACAAGTTCCGTGGTGTACAAAGACCGCTGTAAATCTACTCAAGAAGAAAAGAGGAGCTTATGAAAGATTCAAAAAACTTTCCAATTGTTTTTTTTTTAATTTAAATAATCTCTTTGAGGAACTGGAGGGATGAGTTAGCAAATTTGCTGATGACACAATGGTTAGGGGTGTTATGGATAGCGTAAAGGTCTGTCAGAGGTTACTGAGGGATATTGATCGAATGCAAATCTGGACTGAGAAATGGCAGATGGAGTTCAAACCAGATAAGTGTGAGCTGGTTCATTTTGGTAGGTCAAATATGATGGCAGACTGTATCATTAATGGCAAGACTCTTGGCAGTGCGGAGGATCAGAGGGATCTTGAGGTCCGAGTCTATAGGATACTCAAAACTGCCTGGCAGGTTGACTCTGTGGTTAAGACCTACCATACGGTGCATTGGTCTTCATCATTAGTGGCATTGGGTTTAGGAGCCGAGAGGTAATGTTGCAGCTATGTAGGGCCTCGGTCTACCGTACTTGGAGTACTGTGCTCAGTTCTCGTTGCCTCACTACAGGAAGGATGTGGAAACCATCGGAAGAATGCAGAGATGTACAAGGCTGTTGTCTGGACTGGGGAGCATGCCTTATGAGAATAGTTTGCGTGAACTTGGCCTTTTCTCCTTGGAGCGACGGAGGGCGAGGGTTGACCTGATATCGTGCGGATAGTCAGATGCTTTTCCAGAGGGATGAAATGGCCAGCACGACAGGACACAGTTCAGATGTGTTTGGAAACAGGTACAGAGGAGATGTCAGAGGTAAGCTTGTTTTTAATGCAGAGTGTGGTGAGTGCGTGGAATAGTCTCCCGGCGGCGGTAGTGGAGGCGGAAACGAAGGATAGATCTGGTCCTAGGGTTGGGTTTCTTAACTGGAAGAAGGCCAAATTTGAAGAAATGAGAACGGATCTAAAAAGCATGGATTGGGACAGATTGTTCTCTGGCAAGGATGTGATCGGTAGGTGGGAAGCCTTCAAAGGAGAAATTTTGAGAGTGCATAATTTGTATGTTCCTTTCAGGATTAAAGGCAAAGTGAATAGGAATAAGGAACCTTGGGTCTCAAGGGATATTGCAGCTCTGATAAAGAAGAAGAGGGAGTTGTATGGCATGTATAAGAAGCAGGAAGTAAATAAGTTGCTTGAGGAGTATAAGAAGTGCAAGAAAATACTTAAGAAAGAAATAAGGAGGTATAAAGAAGACATGAGGTTGCCTTGGCAGTAAAAACTGAAGGATAATCCAAAGAGCTTTTACAGGTATATTAAGAACAAAAGGATTGTAAGGGATAAAATTGGTCCTCTTGAAGATCAGAGTGGTCTGCTATGTGCGGAACCAAAGGAAATGGGGGAGAACTTAAATAGTTTTATTTATTTTATTTTATTTTATTTTTTGCGTCTGTATTTACTAAGGAAACTGGCATGAAGTCTATGGAAATAAGGGAAACAAGTAGTGAGATCATAGAAACTGTACAGATCGAAAGGGGGGAGGTCCTTGCCGTGTTGAGGAATATTAGAGTGAATAAATCCCCGGGACCTGACAGGGTGTTCCCTCGGACCCTGAAGGAGACTAGTGTTGAAATTGCAGGGGCCCTGGCAGAAATATTTAAAACGTCGCTGTCGACAGGTGAGGTGCCGGAGGATTGGAGAGTGGTTCATGTTGTTCCGTTGTTTAAAAAAGGATCAAAAAGTAATCCGGGAAATTATAGGCCGGTCAGTTTAACGTCTGTAGTAGGTAGGTTATTGGAGGGAGTATTAAGATGCAGAATCTACAAACGTTTGGATCGACAGAGACTTATTCGGGAGAGTCAACATGGCTTTCTGCGTGGTAGGTCATGTTTGACCAATCTATTGGAGTTTTTCTAGGAGGTTACCAGGAAAGTGGATGAAGGGAAGGCAGTGGATATTGTCTACATGGACTTCAGTAAGGCCTTGGACAAGGTCCCGCATGGGAGGTTAGTTAGGAAAATTCGGTCGCTAGGTATACATGGAGAGGTGGTAAATTGGATTAGACATTGGCTCAATGGAAGAAGCCACAGAGTGGTACTAGAGAATTGCTTCTCCGAGTAGAGGCTTGTGACTAGTGGTGTGCCACAGGGATCAGTGCTGGGTCCATTGTTATTTATCATCTATATCAATGATCTGGATGATAATGTGGTAAATTGGATCAGCAAGTTTGCTGATGATACAAAGATTGGAGGTGTAGTAGACAATGAGGAAGGTTTTCAGAGCCTGCTAAGGAACTTGGACGGGCTGTAAGAATGGGCTGAAAATGGCAGATGGAGTTGAATACAGACAAGTGTGAGGTATTACATGTTGGAACGACAAACCAAGGTAAAACATACAGGGTTAATGGCAAGGCACTGAGGAGTGCGGTGAAACAGAGGGATCTGGGAATACAGATACAAAATTCCCTAAAAGTGGCGTCACAGGTAGATAGGGTCGTAAAGAGAGCTGTTGGTACATTGGCCTTTATTAGTCAAAGTATTGAGTATCAGAGCAGGAATGTTATGATGAGGCTGTATAAGGCACTGGTGAGGCCAAATCTGGAGTATTGTAAACAACAGGAATTCTGCAGATGCTGGAAATTCAAACAACACACATCAAAGTTGCTGGTGAACGCAGCAGGCCAGGCAGCATCTCTAGGAAGAGGTGCAGTCGACGTTTCAGGCCGAGACCCTTCGTCAGGTCGATGGGTATTGATAGAGTGAATGCAAGCAGGCTTTTTCCACCGAGGCAAGGGGAGAAAAAAAACAGAGGACATGGGTTAAGGGTGAGGGGGGAAAAGTTTAAAGGGAACATTAGCGGGGACTTCTTCACACAGAGAGTGGTGGGAGTATGGAATGAGCTGCCAGGTGAGGTGGTAAATGTGGGTTATTTTATAACACTTAAGAATAAATTGGACAGATACAAGGATGGGAGGTGTATGGAGGGATATGGTCCGTGTGCAGGTCAGTGGGACTAGACCGAAAATGGAACGGCACATGCAAGAAGGGCCAAAAGGCCTGTTTCTGTGTCGTAGTTTCTATGGTTCTATGGTTCTAAAAGGAGGAAGCTTAAGAATGAAGTTAGGAGAGCCAGAGATAATTAGTGAGAAGGCCTTGGCGGGCAGGATTAAAGAAGCGGTCCCAACACAGAACCCCTGTGGAACACCACAAGTCGCCGGCCGCTGACCAGGAAACCCCTCCCTTTATTCCCACTCTTTTCCTCCGGTCAGTCATCCAATCTGCTCTCTTACCAGTAACACCATGGGTCCCTGTCTTGTTAAGCGGCCTCATGTGTGGCACACTTTCAGAAGACACTTTAGATTCTGGACTAGTTCCTGAGGATTGAAGGGTGGCTAATGTAACCCCGCTTTTTCCAAACATGAGGGAGAGAGAAACCGCGGAATTATAGACCGGTTAACCTAACATCGGTTGTGGGGAAAATGCTAGAGTCGGTTGTCAAAGATGTGATAACAGCACATATTGCAAACGGTGAAATTATCGGATTAAGTCAGCAGAGATTTATAAACGGAAAATCATGTCTGACGAATTTCATATAATTTTTTGAGGATGTAACCAGTGGAGTAGATAGGGGAGAACCAGTGATTGTGGCGTATTTGGAATTGCACATGCTTTTGACAAGGTCCCACGCAGGAGATCAGTGGGTAAACTTAAGCACAAGGTTTTGGGCGTATGGTATTGATGTCGATAGAGTATTGGTTGGCAGATTGGAAGCAAAGAGTGGGAATAAACGGGACTTTTCAGAATGGCAGGCAGTGACTAGTGGGGTACCGCAAGGCTTAATGTTGGGACCCCAGTTGCTTACAATATGTATTAATGATTTAGACGAGAGAATTAAATGCAGCATCTCCAAGTTTGCGGATGACACGAAGCTGGGCGGCAGTGTTAGCTGTGAGGAGGATGCTAAGAGAATGCAGAGTGACTTGGATAGGTTAGGTGAGTGGGAAAATTCATGCCAGATGCGATTTAATGTGGATAAATGTGAGGTTATCTACTTTGGAAACAAAAACAGGAAAGCAGTTCATTATCTGAATGGTGGCCGATTAGGAAAAGGGGAGGTGCAACGAGACCTGGGTGTCATTATACACCAGTCATTGAAAGTGGGCATGCAGGTACCGCAGGCAGTGAAAAAGGCGAATGGTATGCTGGCATTTATAGCGAGAGGATTCGAGTACAGGAGCAGGGAGGTACTACTGCAGTTGTGCAAGGCCTTGGTGAGGCAACACCTGGAGTATTGTGTGAAGATTTGGTCCCCTAGTCTGAGGAAATACATCCTTGCCATAGAGAGAGTACAATGAAGGTTCACCAGATTGATTTCTGTGATGGCAGGACTTTCATATGATGAAATACTGTATCGACTGGTCTAATACTCACTGGAATTTCGAAGATTGAGGTGGGATCTGATTGAAACGTATAAAATTCTAAAGGGATTGGTCAGGCTAGCTGCAGGAAAATTGCTCCCGATGTTGGTCAAGTCCAGAACGAGGCGTCGCAGTTTAAGAATAAAGGGGAATCCTTTTCTGACCGATATGAGGGAAAATTTCTTCACGGAGAGAGTGTGAATCTGCTGATTTCTCTGTCACAAGAAACAGTTGAGGCCAGTTGTTTCGCTATATTTAAGAGGGAGTTAGATATGGCCATTCTGGCTAAAGAGATCACGGGGTATGGAGAAAAGCCAGGTACAGGGTTCTGAGTTGGATGATCAGCCATGATTATACTGAATGGCGGTGCAGGCTCGAAGGGACAAATGGTCTACTCCTGCACCTATTTTCTATGTTTCCATGTTTCTAGATTTAGGTAATGTTAGAGATCCAGATAATTATAAGGCTAATAGGAAGTACCTTAAGAGGGAAATTAGGAGCCCCAGAAGGGGCCATGAGAAGGCCTTGGCGGGCAGGATTAAGGAAACCCTCAGGACATTCTTCAAATATGTGAAGAGCAAGATGATTCGACGTGAAAGAGCACGGCCTGTCAAGTGTGACAGTGGGAATGTGTGTATGGAACCGGATGAAGTAGCAGTGGTACTTAATGAATACTTTACTTCAGTATTCACTATGGAAAAGAATCTTGGTTATTGTAGTCATGACTTGAAGGAGACTGAAAAGCTTGAGCATGGAGATATAAAGAAAGAGGATGTGCTGGAGCTTTTGGAAAGCATCATGTTGGATAAATCGCCGGGACCGGATGAGATAGGAGCATAGAAACAGAAAACCAACAGCACAATACAGGCCCCTAAAGTTTTGCCGAACATGTCCCTACCGTAGAAATTACCAGGCTTACCCATACTAGACAGCCCATTCCACGCACTCACCACTCTCTGAGTAAAAAACATGCCCCTGACATTTCCTCTGTAGCTACTCCCCAGCACCCTAAACCTGTGTCCTCTTGTGGCAACCATTTCAGTCCTGGGGAAAAGCCTCTGACTATCCAGACCATCAATGCTTCTCATCACCTTATACATCTTTGTCCAGGCACATGTCATCCCCGTCGCTCCAAGGAGAAAAGGCCGAGTTCATTCAACCTATTCTCATAAGGCATGCTCCCCAATCCAGGCAACATCCTTGTAAATCTCCTCTGCGCCCCTTCTGTGGTTTCTATATCCTTCCTGTAGTGAGATGACCAGAAATGAGCCCAGTCCTCCAAGAGGGGTCTGACCAGAGTCCTATATAGCTAGAACATTATCTCTCGGCTCCTAAATTCAATTCCACGATTGTTGAAGGCCAATACACCGTACGCCTCCTTAACCACAGAGTTAACCTGAGCAGCTTGTTTCAAGGCCCGATGGATTCGGACCCCAAGATCCCTTTGATCCTCCACACTGCCAGGGCTCTTACCAACAATGCTATATCCTGCCGTGATGTTTGATTTGCCAAAATAAACCATCACACACTTATGTGGGGTAAACTCCATCTGCCACTTTTCAGCACAGTTTGGCATCCAATCAATGTCCCGTTGTAACCTCTGACAGCAATCTACACTATCCTCAACACCTCCAACCTCTGTGTCATCAACAAACGTACTAACTCACCCATCCACTTCCTCATCCAGGTCATCTATAAAAATCACGAAGAGTCAGACAATGGACAATAGACAATAGATAATAGGTGCATGAGTCCGCCATTCATCCATTCGTGCTAGCACCTACATTCACTCTGATCATGGCTGATCTGTCAGGATCTGTAAGGATCCCAGAACAAATCCATGAGACACTTCACTGGTTACCGACCTCCATGAAGAATATGGCCCGTCTACAACCACTCTTTGCCTCCTGTGGGCAAGCCCGTTCTGGATCCACAAAGCGATGTCCCCTTGGATCCATCGCTGATCGGGTTGTACACCCTTATTTAAACGGCCCTGCAAATTGACTTTGTACATATGCCTGCTAAACGGAGGTTTACGTATATATTGGTAATAGTGGACATGTTTTTTTCAGATGGGAGGAGGGCTATCCAACTGGGAGGAATGATGTAAGAACTGTGGTGAACATATTTATGAAAGACATTATACCTAGGTTTGGAAGTCCCCTAGGGATAAATAGCGACAGTGGAACACGTTTTACAAATAAATTAGCACAGGGACTGAAGGAAGCCTTGGGGTTCCATTAGCAATTGCATATCCCCTACCAGCCTCAGCCCTCAGGTATGGTGGGAAGAACAAACGGGGAAATAAAAGCGACTTTGACAAATGTTTGTCAGCAACATGGTCTCATCGGCCAGAGGCAATGCCCTTAGTAATGTACACGATATGAAATCAGAAGGATAGAAATACATGACTTACCCCTCATTAAATATTGATGAAGCGGCCTATGACAGCAGGAACTGAGCCTCCCATGACAACAGAAAAAAGTAGTGCTAATATACAATGATAAGAAAACACTAAAATACGCACAAGCATTGTGTCAGGGGGCAGGGAAATTGTATGAGAGGGTCCAGTTAACCCAGGCACCTTTAACTGAAGGTAACATGCACCCATTAAGCCGGTAGACAGAATAAATGAGAGATCGGTAAATAAAGACTCTTTCTCTCCCAGGCGGATGAAGACCCATACAGCCGTTAAGGTGACGCAGAAACCTAACTGAACACATGCCAGCAGGCGTAGGTTGCATACCGACAAGGACGAAATAAAATACCGAACAGGTCACCTCTTCCCCGAGAGAGAGGAACGGCTCTGAGAACCAAGAGCAAAGTGTTACTGAGAGACCGGGACATAAATTTATTTTAACCTGCACCTCATGTTATATACATGGTGACTGATTATTAACAAAATATACGCTCAATAGAGGACTCACATGAAGGAAGTAGTGGTGATAGTCATATTGGGGGTGGGATTAATTGATTACCTAACAGCGTCGGAGGGCAAATACAAAGAAACAGGAAAGTGGAGAAGAAATATTAGCCTAAGAAGGAGGGGTCTGTGCGTTAGTAGGGAAAGATTGTTGTACCTGTATCCCCGATGACTCTGAAAATGTAACTGATCAGCACATAAACGTGAAGATAGAGGAGATTAGAAATAAAGGGAAGCTGTTCAAGAATTTTGGTCCGGGGAAAAAGTGGTGGGAGATAATAAAGGGTTGGTTTTCTGGCTGGCGAGGCTGGGTAACGCATGGAATAGTTGCAGTGGCGATGATATGTGTTTAGGGTGTTGTGCATGTGCAGCATTGCAATTCTGCTGTTATCATTTAATGAAAAGAGCCTTGTCTGACCCTCAAGGTGTCCCTGTAGTACCCCAAAGGATGAAAGGCCAGCAAGGAACATTGGTGGGGTGCAGGGCTGTACCCAGGGAAGGAGGGACCCTTCTCCTTATGAACCCCCTTATGAGGAGGAGGATACAGTACTCCAGTAAGGAGTGTTAATCTAGAAGATTAACAAGGAGGGAACAGTGGAAGAAAATATCAAGGCCTTGCATTGTAATGGGAATTGGGGGCTTGATTTGTTTTAAAATGTGCATTCGAAGTCCACAATCATTTATCTGTAACTAATGTACTCTGTGTGACTGAAATGTTCCTCGCAACCGAGTTATAAAAAATAACTGCATCTGTACTTCTTTTTTCTGAGAATTTTCATATGTCTGCGGTTGAGCCAGCTGGCCTGATATATTTTTGAGAGGTAACACTTAAGTCAAATGTGTTGCTTCTCAAGATCATATTTTTGCTACTTCCCTATTCTGTAGCATTCTCTGAAAATGCTCGACAAATGTTCAAATAAGGAATTATCTGGTCGTACAATGTCCTGAGGCACGTGACCTTTACTTCAGTAAACAAAAATCCAACTAAGTGTCTCTTGTCACCAACCAGTGATGTATAAATATGATTGAGTTATCTTGCTTGAGGGAACTCCAGGATCCCGCTTTAAGGTTCGAGGCTCATGTGACAAATAAAGAAATTTCCACGGAACTCTCCCTCCAGGTCCGAGTATTCCTCTTCCGCGACAATTTCTCAACAGTATCTGATCTGCCTTTTCTTTGCCCCCTCTCCAGAACTGACCATCTCCCTCTGTACCTTTTCCGTTTCTTCAACACTTCCTGCTCCTCCACCTATCTCGGTGTCATCCGTAAAATAGGGACACCTGCGAAAATTATTACCACCACACACATATAGCTATATAACCATATATCAAATACAGCACGGAAAGAGGCCATATCGGCCCTTGTAGTCCGTATCGAACGCTTATTCTCACCTAGTCCCACCAACATGCACTCAGCCCATAACCCTCCATACCTTTCCTGTCCATATACCTATCCATTTTTCTTCTTTAAATGACAATATCGAACCTGCTTCTACCACTTGTACTGGAAGCTCTATCGACACAGCCACCACCCACTGAATAAGGAACTTTACCCTCGTGTTAGCCCTAAACGTTTTCCCCATGACTCTCAACTGATGTTCTCTTGTTTGATTCCCCCCTGCTCCCTTACACAACATGACATTACATGAACTTTTAACATCATTTAATTCCCCGCTCCACTATCTGGTCTGGCACTCTGTTTTCCATCCCCCTGCAAATCTAGTTTAAACCATCCCCAATAGCAGTAACAAACCACCCTGCAAGGATATTGGGTCCCATTGTAGTTTCGGTGTAACCCGTCTTCTTGTACAGGTCCCACCTGCCCCAGAAGAGGTCCCAATGATACTGAACTCTGAAACTCCGCCCCCTACGCTAGTACCTCAGCCACGTGTTAATCCGCCACAGCATCCTATTCTTTCCTTCACTGTCACGTGGCACATGTAGCAATCCTGAGATTAACACCCTTCAGGTCCCGCATTTTAACTTCCTACCAAGCTCTCTATACTCACTCTTCAGGACCTTCTCTCTCTTTCTTCCTACGTCATTGTGTACCATGACATCTAACTGTTCACCCTCCTACTTTAGAATACTCTGCAAGCGATCAGAGACATCCCTGACCCTGGCACCCGGGAGGCAGCAAACCATCCGGGAGTTTCTGTCACGACTGCAGAACCTCCTGATGGTACCTATATCTATCGTGTGCTCTATCACTACCGCTCCCCTCTTTTTCCACCCTCCCTTCTGCACTGCAGAACCAGATTCGGTGCCAGAGATCCGGCTGCCACAGCTTGTCCCAGGTAAGTCATCCCCCTCAACAGTATTCAACTCGGTATACATGTTGTAGGAATTTCATCCAATTCTGCTCTACCGTCCCTCTATCTAGATTACTTTTCCATTCAACTTGGGCCAGTTCCTCTCTCATACCACTGTAATTTCCTTTGTTCTACTGAAATATTCATACACCTGGCAGTAGCTTCTCCTTTTCAAATTTGAAACTGAACTCAATCGCCTCAGGTTCATTACACAGCACCCAATCCAAAACAGCTGATCCCGGTGGGCTTATGGAATAGTTGCAACAAATATCCATCCCTTGGGCATTCTATAAGCTCCCTATCCTGAGATCCAGTACCTTCCTGACTTTTTCAATCCACTTTCATAATAAAAACCCCTATAATTCTCTTGACAATTTCCTTCTGACACGCTTTTTGTATTTCCAGCTGTAACTGGTAGTCCACAGCCCTGCTGTTTTTTGAAGGCCTGTGTATAACTGCTATTAGTGTCTTTTTACACTTGCCATTTCTTAACTTCACAAAGAAGTTGAGAAGCAGGACCTCAAAGGTAGTAATCTGGGGATTACTGTCTGTGCCACCTGACAATCAGCATAGGAATAGAATGACGTGGTGGATAAATGAGTGGCTGAGGGATTGGAGCAGGGGGCAGGGATTTAGACTTCTGGATCACTGGAAGCTCTTGTGCAACAGGTTGGACATATACAAAATCGAGGGGTTGCACTTGAATCCGAGAGGACCAATCTCCTGTCGGAAAGGTTTGCTAAGGTATTGGGGAGAGTTTAAACTAGAATTGCGGGAGGTTGAGAACCAAACTGAAGTGACGGAGGAAAGAGAGATTGGCTCACAAACAGAGAAAGCTTAGAGACAGTGCGAAAGGGAGGATAGGCAGATGATAGAGAAAGGACTCGCTCTGGTCGATGGCTTGAGATGTATCTAAATTAACGCGAGGGGCGCAGGAGCATAAAGCACGGATCAGCACTTGGAACTACGATATTGTGGCAATGACAGAGACTTGGATGGTGCAGGGGCAGGAACGGCTACTTCAGGTGCCAGGCTGTAGATGTTTGAGGAAGAACAGGGAACGAGGCAAAAGGGGTGGGTGGTGGCACTGTTGATCAGAGATAGTGTAACGGCTGCAGAAAAGGAGGAAGTCATTGAAGGGTTGTCTGCGGAATCTCTGTGACTGGAAGTTAGGACTAGGAAGGGACCAATAACTCTAGTGGGTGTTTTTATATACCACCCAATATTAACAGGGACATCGAGGAGCAGATACGGATACAGATTCTGGAAGAGAGTAATAATAACAGGGTTGTTGTGGTAGGAGTTTTTAATAACCCAAAATAATGATTGGCATATCCCTGGAGTGAAGGGTTTAGATGAGGTAGAGTTTGTTAGATGTGTTCAGGAGGGTTTGTTGACATAATATGTACGTAGGCCCACAATAGCAGAGGCTGTACTTTATCTGATATTGGGAAATGAACCTGGCCATGTGTCAGGTCTCCAAGTGGGAGAGCATTTCTGAGATAGTGATTACAATTCTATCTCCTTTATCACAACATTGTAGAGGGATAGGAACAGACACATTTGGGAAACGTTTAAATAGAGTAATGTGAAATATGAGGCTTTTAGGCAGGAATTTGGAAGACAAATTGGAAACAGGTGTTCTCGGGGATACGTACGGAAGAAATGAGGCAAATGTTCAGGGGATAATTGTTTGTAGTTCTGAATGGGTAAGTTCCAATGAGACATGGATTGACTAGTAAGGTACAAGTTCCGTGGTGAACAAAGACTGCTGTAAATCTACTCAAGAAGAAAAGAGGAGCTTATGAAAGGTTCAAAAACCTTTCCAATTGTTTTTTTTTTTTATTTAAATAATCTCTTTGAGGAAGTGGAGGGATGAGTTAGCAAATTTGCTGATGACACAATGGTTAGGGGTGTTATGGATAGCGTAAAGGTCTGTCAGAGGTTACTGAGGGATATTGATCGAATGCAAATCTGGACTGAGAAATGGCAGATGGAGTTCAAACCAGATAAGTGTGAGCTGGCTCATTTTGGTAGGTCAAATATGATGGCAGACTGTATCATTAATGGCAAGACTCTTGGCAGTGCGGAGGATCAGAGGGATCTTGAGGTCCGAGTCTATAGGACACTCAAAATTGCCTGGCAGGTTGACTCTGTGGGTAAGACCTACCATACGGTGCATTGGCCTTCATCATTAGTGGCATTGGGTTTAGGAGCCGAGAGGTAATGTTGCAGCTATGTAGGGCCTCGGTCTACCGTACTTGGAGTACTGTGCTCAGTTCTCGTTGCCTCACTACAGGAAGGATGTGGAAACCATCGGAAGGATGCAGAGATTTACAAGGCTGTTGTCTGGACTGGGGAGCATGCCTTATGAGAATAGGTAGAGTGAAGTTGGTCTTTTCTCCTTGGAGCGACGGAGGACGAGGGTTGACCTGATATCGTGCGGATAGTCAGAAGCTTTTCCACAGGGATGAAATGGACAGCACGACAGGACACAGTTTAGAGGTGTTTGGAAACAGGTACAGAGGAGATGTCAGAGGTAAGCTTGTTTTTAATGCAGAGTGTGGTGTGTGCGTGGAATGGTCTCCCGGCGGCAGTAGTGGAGACGGAAACGAAGGATAGATCTGGTCCTAGGGTTGACTTTCTTAACTGGAAGAAGGCCAAATTTGAAGAAATGAGAATGGATCTAAAAAGCATGGATTGGGACAGATTGTTCTCTGGCAAGGATGTGATCGGCAGGTGGGAAGCCTTCAAAGGAGAAATTTTGAGAGTGCAGAATTTGTATGTTCCTTTCAGGATTAAAGACAAAATGAATAGGAATAAGGAAACTTGGTTCTCAAGGGATATTGCAGCTCTGATAAAGAAGAAGAAGGAGTTGTATGACATGTATAGGAAGCAGGGAGTAAACAAGGTGCTTGAGGAGTATAAGAAGTGCAAAAAAATACTTAAGAAAGAAATCAGGAGGGCTAAAAGAAGACATGAGGTTGCCTTGGCATTAAAAACTGAAGGATAATCCAAAGAGCTTTTACAGGTATATTAAGAGCAAAAGGATTGTAAGGGATAAAATTGGTCCTCTTGAAGATCAGAGTGGTCGGCTATGTGCGGAACCAAAGGAAATGGGGGAGATCTTAAACAGTTTTATTTATTTTATTTATGTATTTATTTTTTTTTGCGTCTGTATTTACTAAGGAAACTGGCATGAAGTCTATGGAATTAAGAGAAACAAGTAGTGAGATCATGGAAACTGTACAGATTGAAAAGGAGGAGGTGCTTGCTGTCTTGAGGAAAATTAAAGTGAATCAATCCCCGGGACCTGACAGGGTATTCCCTCGGACCTTGAAGGAAACTAGTGTTGAAATTGCAGGGGCCGTGGCAGTAATATTTAAAACGTCGCTGTCGACAGGTGAGGTGCCGGAGGATTGGAGAGTGGCTCATGTTGTTCCGTTGTTTAAAAAAGGATGAAAAAGTAATCCGGGAAATTATAGGCCGGTCAGTTTAACGTCTGTAGTAGGTAGGTTATTGGAGGGAGTATTAAGAGACAGAATCTACAAGCATTTGGATAGACAGGGGCTTATTAGGGAGAGTCAACATGGCTTTGTGCGTGGTAGGTCATGCCTGACCAATCTATTGGAGTTTTTCGAGGAGGTTACCAGGAAACTGGATGAAGGGAAGGCAGTGGATATTGTCTACATGGACTTCAGTAAGGCCTTTGACAAGGTCTCGCATGGGAGGTTAGTTAGGAAAATTCAGTCGCTCGGTATACATAGAGAAGTGGTAAATTGGATTAGATGTTGGCTCAATGGAAGAAGCCACAGAGTGGTGGTAGAGAATTGCTTCTCTGAGTGGAGGCCTGTGACTAGTGGTGTGCCACAGGGATCAGTGCTGGGTCCATTGTTATTTGTCATCTTTATCAATGATCTGGATGATAATGTGGTAAATTGGATCAGCAAGTTTGCTGATGATACAAAGATTGGAGGTGTAGTAGACAGTGAGGAAGGTTTTCAGAGCCTGCAAAGGGACTTGGACAGGCTGTAAAAATGGGCTGAAAATGGCAGATGGAGTTGAATACAGAGAAGTGTGAGGTATTACATGTTGGAAGGACAAACCAAGGTAGAACATACAGAGTTAATGATAAGGCACTGAGGAGTGCGGTGGAACAGAGGGACCTGGGAATACAGATACAAAATTCCCTAAAACTGGCGTCACAGGCAGATAGGGTCGTAAAGAGAGCTGTTGGTACATTGGCCGTTATTAGTCAAAGTATTGAGTATCAGAGCAGGAATGTTATGATGAGGCTGTATAAGGCACTGGTGAGGCCAAATCTGGAGTATTGTAAACAACAGGAATTCTGCAGATGCTGGAAATTCAAGCAATACACATCAAAGTTGCTAGTGAACGCAGCAGGCCAGGCAGCATCTCTAGGAAGAGGTGCAGTCGACGTTTCATGCCGAGACCCTTCGTCAGGTCGAAGGGTCTCGGTCTGAAACATCGACTGCACCTCTTCCTAGAGATGCTGCCTAGGCTGCTGCGTTCACCAGCAACTTTGATGTGTGTTCTCTGGAGTATTGTGTTCAGTTTTGGTCACCAAATTACCGGAAGAGTATAAATAAAGTTGAAAGAGTGCAGAGAAGGTTTGCAAGGATGCTGCCGGGACTTGAGAAACTCAGTTAGAGAGAAAGGTTGAATAGGTAAGGACTTTATTCCCTGGAGCGTAGAAGAAAGAGGGGAGAGTTGATAGAGGTATATAAAATTATGATGGGTATTGATAGAGTGAATGCAAGCAGGATTTTTTCACTGAGGCAAGGGGAGAAAAAAAAAACAGAGGACATGGGTTAAGGGTGAGGGGGGAAAAGTTTAAAGGGAACATTAGCGGGGACTTCTTCACACAGAGAGTGGTGGGAGTATGGAATGAGCTGCCAGGTGAGGTGGTAAATGCGGGTTCTTTAATAACATTTAAGAATAAATTGGACAGATACAAGGATGGGAGGTGTATGGAGGGATATGGTCCGTGTGCAGGTCAGTGGGACTAGACCGAAAATGGAACGGCACATCCAAGAAGGGCCAAAAGGCCTGTTTCTGTGTCGTAGTTTCTATGGTTCTATGGTTCTAAAAGGAGGAAGCTTAAGAATGAAGTTAGGAGAGACAGAGAAAATTAGTGAGAAGGCCTTGGCGGGCAGGATTAAAGAAGCGGTCCCAACACAGAACCTTTGTGGAACACCACTAGTCGCCGGCCGCTGACCAGGAAACCCCTCCCTTTATTCCCACTCTTTTCCTCCGGCCAGTCAGCCAATCTGCTCTCTTACCAGTAACACCATGGGTCCCTGTCTTGTTAAGCGGCCTCATGTGCGGCACACTATCAGAAGACTCTTTAGATTCTGGACTAGTTCCTGACGATTGGAGGGTGGCTAATGTCACCCCGCTTTTTAAAAAAAAGGGGGGAGAGAGAAACCGGGGAATTATAGACCGGTTAACCTAACATCGGTGGTGGGGAAAATGCTAGAGTCAGTTGTCAAAGATGTGATAACAGCACATTTGGAAAGTGGAGAAATCATCGGACAAAGTCAGCATGGATTTGTAAAAGGAAAATCATGTCTGAAGAATTTGATAGAATTTTTTGAGGATGTAACTAGTAGAGTAGATAGGGGAGAACCAGTGGTTGTGGTGTATTTGGATTTGTAAATTTTTTTGACACGGTCCCACACAGGAGATTAGTGGACAAACTTGAAGCACACGGTATTGGAGGTATGGTATTGATGTAGATAGAGAATTGTTTGGCAGACAGGAAGCAAAGAGTGGGAATAAGCGGGACCTTTTCAGAATGGCAGGCAGTGACTAGTGGGGTACGGCAAGGCTCAGTGCTGTGACCCCAGTTGTTTACAATATATATTAATGACATAAACGAGGGAATTAAATGCAACATCTCCAAGTTTGCGGATGACACGAAGCTGGGCGGCAGTGTTAGCTGTGAGGAGGATGCTAAGAGGATGCAGGGTGATTTGGACAGGTTACATGAGTGGAAAAATGCATGGCAGCTGTGATTTAATGTGGATAAATGTGAGGTTTTCCAATTTGGTGGCAAAAACAGGAAAGCCGTTTATTAAATGAATGGTGACCGATTAGGAAAAGGGGAGGTGCAACGAGACCTGGTGTCATTATACACCAGTCATTGAAAGTGGGCATGCAGGTACAGCAGGCGGTGAAAAAGGCGAATTGTATGCTGACATTCATAGCAAGACAATTCGAGTACAGGAGCAGAGAGGTACTACTGCAGCTGTACAGGGCCTTGGTGAGACCACACCTGGAGTATTGTGTGAAGTTTTGGTCCCCTAATCTGAGGAAAGACATTCTTGCCATAGAGGGAGTACAAAGAAAGTTCACCAGATTGATTCCTGGGAGGGCAGAACTTTCATATGATGAAAGACTGGATCGACTGGTCTAATACTCTTGGAATTTAGAAGATTGAGGGGGGATCTTATTGAAACGTATAAAATTCTAAAGGGTTTGGACAGGCTAGACGCAGGAAGATTGTTCCCGATGTTGAGCAAGTCCAGGACGAGGCGTTGCAGTTTAAGGATAAAGGAGAATCCTTTTAGGACCGATATGAGGGAAAATTTCTTCACAGAGAGAGTGGTGAATCTGTGGAATTCTCTGTCACAGGAAACATTTGAGGCCAGTTGATTGTCCATATTTAAGAGGGAGTTAGCTATGGTTCATGTGGGTAAAGGGATCAGCGGGTATGGAAAGAAGGCAGGTACAGGGTTCTGAGTTGGATGATCAGCCATGATTATACTGAATGGCGGTGCAGGCTCTAAGGGACGAATGGCCTACTCATGCACCTATTTTCTATGTTTCTATGCTTCTAGAGCTAGGTAATGTTAGAGATCAAGATGATTATAAGGCTAATAGGAAGGAGCTTAAGAAGGAAATTAGGAGAGCCAGAAAGGGCCATGCGAAGGCCTTGGCGGGCAGGAGTAAGAAAAGCCCCAAGACATTCTACAAATATGTGAAGAGCTAGAGGATAAGAAGTGAAAGAATAGGGCCTGTCAATTGTGACAGTCGGAAAGTATGTATGGAACCGGAGGAAATAGCAGAGGTACTTAATGAATACTTTACCTCAGTATTCACTATGGAAAAGTATCTTGGTTATTGTAGTCATGACTTGCAGCAGACTGAAAAGCTTGAGCAGGGAGATATTAAGAAAGAGGATGTGCTGGAGCTTTTGGAAAGCATCAAGTTTGATAAATCGCCGGGACCGGATGAGATAGGAGCATAGAAACAGAAAACCTACAGCACAACACAGGCCCCCAGAGTTTTGCCGATCATGTCCTTTCCATAGAAATTACTAGGCTTCCCACACTCGGCAGCCCATTCCACGCACTCACCACTCTCTGAGTAAAAAAAACATGCCCCTGACATCTCCTCTGCACTTACTCCACAGCACCCTAAACCTGTGTCCTCTTGTAGCAACTATTTCAGCCCTGGAGAAAAGCCTCTGACTATCCACACGATCAATGCCTCTAATCACCTTGTACATCTCTGTCCGGTCACCTGTCATCCTCCGTCGCTTCAAGGAGAAAAGACCGAGTTCACTCAACCTATTCTCATAAGGCATGCTCCCCAATCCAGGCAACATTCTCGTAAATCTCCTCTGCACCCCTGCTGTGGCGTCCATATCCTTCCTGTAGTGAGGTGACCAGAAATGAGCCCAGTACTCCAAGTGGGGTCTGACCAGAGTCCTATATAGCTAGAACATTATCTCTCGGCTCCTAAATTCAGTTCCACTCTTTGCCTTCTTCGGGCAATACAGTTCTGGATCCACAAAGCGATGTCCCGTAGGATCCCATGCCTCTTTACTTTCTAAATAAGCCTTGCATGGGGTACTTTATCAAATGCCTTGCTGAAATCCATATAGACTACATCGGCTGCTCTTCCTTCAACAGTGTGTTTAGTCACATCCTCAAAAAATTTAATCAGACTCGTAAGGCAAGACCTGGCCTTGACCGAGCCATGCTGACTATTCCTAATCATATTATACCTCCTCAAATATTAATAAATCCTGCCTCAGGATCTTCTCCATCAGCTTACAAACCACTGAGGTAAGACGCAGTAGTCTATAATTTCCTGGGCTATGTCGGCTCCCCTTATTGAATAAAGGAACAACATCCTCAACCCTCCGATCCTCTAGGACCTCTCCCGTCCCCATTGATGATGCAAAGATGACAACTGTGTACAGTTATGTACCATACACTTGGAGAATCGAGGATCGGACCGCACAGGTCTAACGTGAGTGGAGAAAAGGATTTAATTGGGGAGCCGAGTGACAACGTTTTGTTACCCAGATGGTGGTCAGTATGTAGAACTAGCTGATAGAGGAAGCGGTCGAAACAGATGCATCAGAAACTTGGTCACTCTGGTGCATGACACGTGACCCCGTTAAATGACGTCATTTCTACGAACCCTGACCTGTACTTGCAGTGGGTGACAGCCCGCCGGGTTCCGAGGCAATGGGAGGATCTTCGTCCTCATCGATGCGGGGTTCCTCTTTCCGAAAGTTCAGCTCTGAGTAGGTCGAGTTCAGACCGGCTGGGAGAGAGAGTCAGACAGTCAGATAAGGGACAGAGTGAGAGCGGTAGAGAATGGGGGAAGGAGTTGGGGAGAGACAGAAGAGAGCGGGTGCGAGGCAAGAGAGAGAGAGGGTTAAGTGAGGGGGAGAAGGAGTTAGAAAGTGAGAGAGATGGTGAGGGAGAAGGGGAATGACAGGACAGAGACGTGGATATAGAGAAAAGGCAAAAACAATGGACAGAGAGGAGACCGCGATGTGGGCATTGGGGAGGAAATACGAGAGAAAGAATGGGGAAAGAGAAAGGAGAGGGGTACAGGGGGAGAGTGTGTTGGGTTAGAGCGGAGTGAGACGTGTGAGAGATGAAAGCAAGGGGTAGGAGAAGGGAGAGGGATGGAGAAGAGAGAAGAGGACATTTTCAGAGAGCGGGGACAGAGCAGTGGGAAGAGCGTCGTGGAGCGCGAGAGAGAGGTGGATATAGAGGAGGACAAGGCGTGGAGGGGAGATCAGAGGTAAACCTAGGGATAGAGAGGGGTGGGAAGAACAGGAGGGGTGGACGGGGGAGGGTTGAGAGTGAGCAGAGAGAGAGGGATAGATTGCGGGGGGGGGGGTTCGAGAGTGGTGGAGACGATGACTGTGATAAAGGAAAGACGGAAAAGAGATGGGGTAATGGGAGAATACGAAGAGAACAGGACAGTGGGAGACAATAGGGGAAATTGTGTGAGAGAAGGGCAGGGGAAAAAGGCAGAGAGGAGATGAGGTGAGAGAGGGTGAGGGAGGTGAGATAAGGGGAAAGAAGGAAAAGAGAGTGGGGTTAGAAGACGGAGGTTAGAGTGGTTAAGGTTTTTATACCACTCCTTTCTCACCGGCGCTCCCACTGTGTCCCCACTCAACACCCCTACGCGGCACTATCTCATCTCCACCACCCCTGCCACACAGCGCTCGCTCCTCATTGCCCCTTCCTCCACACGGCACCTCCCATGCTATCTCTCCCCACCGACCCTTCCCACAGCAATCGCTCCTCAAAGCATCCCACGACGCTCCCTCTATCCCGCCCCTCCCAGGGCGCAACACTCCTCACCGGCCATCAAAGAGAGATCCCTCCTCCTCGCATTTCGCGCGCGTTCCCCCCGTCTTTTTTTTTTCGGGTCAACTATGCGCTGCCCTGAGATCTCTCGGCAGCATTGGACAAATCAGCTAAACAGTCAAACCAACCAAGAAAAAACTGACCTCCATCTGTCCGGACCAGGAGCTCAGAAACGGTCTTGAAATTAATTTCAACGCACGATACATCAGGTTCAGCTAGGACCAGAACATCTAGGGTCAGACACAGAGTGAAGTCCCTCCACACAGTCCGATCACACACTCCCGGGGTCAGACACAAAGTGAGACACCCTCCACACCGTCCCGTCACACACTCCCGGGGTCAGACACAAAGTGAGGCACCCTCCACACCGTCCCGTCACACACTCCCGGCGTCAGACACAAAGTGAGGCACCCTCCACACCGTCCCGTCACACACTCCCGGGGTCAGACACAAAGTGAGGCACCCTCCACACCGTCTCGTCACACACTCCCGGGGTCAGACACAGAGTGAATCTCCCTCCACACCGTCCCGTCACACACTCCCGGCGTCAGACACAAAGTGAGGCACCCTCCACACCGTCCCGTCACACACTCCCGGGGTCAGACACAGAGTGAATCTCCCTCCACACAGTCCCATCGTAAACTCCCGGGGTCACACACAGAGTGAAGCTCCCTCCGCACCGTCGTATCACACCCTCCCGGGGTCCAGACAGAGAGTGAATCTCCCTCCGCACAGTCCCATCACATACTCCCGGAGTTAGACAAAGAGTGAATCTCCCTCCGCACGGTTGTATCACACACTCCCAGTGTCAGACAGAGAATGAATGTCCCTCCGCACCGTCCCATCACACACTCCCGGGGTCAGACACAGAGTGAATCTCCCTCCGCACCGTCCCATCACACACTCCCGGGGTCAGACACAGAGTGAATCTCCCTCCACACCGTCACATCACACACTCCCGGGGTCAGGCACAGAGTGAATCTCCCTCCACACCGTCCCATCACACACTCACCTCGTGAAGGAGACCGTGACTCCGTTTTTGTGAACTTCACGTTCATGTAAGTCTCTCTGTCGTCCATCTTGTCGAGGATTCTCTGCGCTCTCAGCTCAGAAAGGGGAACAAAATGTTTTCAGAGGAAGCCGTGTCGACACCGGGTCTGACCGGCGCCAGCAAACAGCGGAGGAAGGGCTGATAAAGAGACAGGCCGAGAGCAGGGGGGCGGAGATTGAGGGTGTGAGAGCTTGTGTTCTCCAGAGGGGAGAGTGGCGGTGGAAGGAGCTGTGATTGTGAGGTTGGGAAGGGGGTTCGGAGAGAAAAAAATGGGTGACTGCGAACAGAAAGGGGGGAGCCGAGAGGAAGTGGTGGGGGGGGGGCGGGCTGAGGGTCAGGTGCAGGAGAGAATCGGTATAGAGAGGGGGGAAATAGTTGGGGATATTTGAAGAGAAATTAGGGGAGAAAGGAGTAAAGCAGAGGGCGACCTGACGGGGAAAAGAAAGAGAGAGAGAGAGAGAGGGACATGGAGGGAGCGATAATTATGAGAGGGAGCAGAGAGAGTGCTGCAGAGAGGGCGGAGGGATAAATGAGAGGGACGTTGGAGGAGGATAGAGAGAGAAGGGAGGGAGAAAAGAGTGGAAGAAGAGGACTGGAGTGAGATGTAATGAATGAAGAAAGACTGAAAGACTTTCAAGTGATGAAAGACTGGATCGACGAGGCTTACACTCGTTGGAATTTAGAAGATTGAGGTGGAATCTTATTGAAATGTGTAAAATCCTAAAGGGACTGGACAGGCTAGATGCAGGAAGATTGTTCCCGCGGTTGGGGAAGTCCAGAACGAGGGATAATAGTTTTAGGATAACGGGGAAGCCTTTTAGGACCGAGATGTGGAAAAACTGCTTCACACAGAGAGTGGTCAATCTGTGGAATTCTCTGCCACAAGAAGCAGTTCAGGCCAGTTCATTGCTGATATTTAAGAGCGAGTTAGATATATGCTTTGTGGCTAAAAGGATCAGGGGGTATGGAGAGAAGGCAGGTACGGGATTCTGAGTTGGATGATCAGCTATGAACATTCTGAATGGTGGTGCAGGTTCGAAGGGCCGAATGATCTACTCCTGCACCTATTTTCTATGTTTCTATGTTTCTATGTGTCTCTCATGCAGATCACCTATTGTCTGGGAGAATTTTATCCCAAGGTACAAACACACATGGAGAACAAGCGAGCCCCCACCATCCGAGGGAAATGAAGAACTCCCCACAGTCTCTCGCTCTCTCTCTCTCTTCTCTCTCTCTCTCTCTCTCTCTCTCTCTCTCTCTCTCTCTCTCTCTCTCTCTCTCTCTCTCTCTCATTCTCTCTCTACTAATGGATATGTGGACATTGATGTTTACAGGAAACCAACGCGCGCTGATCGGCATCTACGGTTTGACTCTCATCTCCAATTAGAGCATAAGTTGGGTGTTATCAGTATTTCAGAGAAGTCCAGAAAGCGGGCGGCGACACTGACTGGTTCTTCATCGAAGCAGCAAAAAAAAAAGCTGGGAAGTCAGCCCAACAGAGGGAGTTCAGGAGCTCTTTCAAACACCCTCCATTACTTCTTGTCTATCCCTTTCGCTCTCTGCATAAGTCACTGTCCCCCTATCTATCCCCACGAATGTACCTATCCCGCTTCAGGTTCGCAACTCTTTCCCGCTCCCTCTCTCTCTCTCTGGACACCCACTCGCCGTGTGCCTTTCCGTCTCACTTCCCTCCTCACTAAGCCTATCTTTCTATCCCGACACCTTCAAAACACCACCTTCACTCTGCCCATTCCCTCCCGCGCACACTGAGCTTCCACTCACGGAAATTTAACTGGGTCGTTTCCAGGAAAGTTGCCGCCTGCTGAACAGCTGGGATCGGTTACATTCTCCACAGTCAGTAAGGGCGGAGGCGACAAGAGAAGTGGGGTTTGGAAACGAGGGGGGCAGTTGGTGAAGAGGGTGGTGGTAGCGCGGCGATGTGCTGGAGCGGCTGTGTGTCTGTGTGCATGTGTGTGTCTGTCTGTGTGTGTGCGTGAGAGAGAGAGAGAGAGCGAGCGAGCCTCGGCATCCTCAGAACAAACACTCCCCGAGTCAGACACAGAGAACAGCACGTTCCAGACCGTCGCATCACACACTCTCGGTGTCAGACATCGACTAAAACTCCCTCCACGCCTTCCCATGACACACTCACGGAGTCGGACACGAAGGAAATGTACCTCTCCGCCATCCCATCACACATTCCCGGGGTGAGACAAAGAGTGAAACAGAGTGGGTCAGTGGGACTAGTTTAAACACTGACACATGGCCAAGGAGAGAGTTGGACATTGTGATTAGTATGGAGACTGTCACCAGGCTGTGGAGAGAGAGCGGTGTAGTTTGGACAGTTTGGGGACAGACGTGGAACTCTGGACAGTTCCAATGCACTGAATGCAAATCGTCCAGTAAGCGTTCCCATTGCAATAATGATAAGCACCATTTCATTTGCGAGACGGCTGCATCTGTGTGCCTGGATATTCCTGAGGTGATCCACGATCTCTTGAAACAGCCAGTACAGGAGATATGAATCACGTGACAACCTCCTCTTTCTCCTTAGTCTTTCAAATTCACTGTCAGCCCCCACCTGCCCCTCTCCCCTGCTTTAAACGCCTCTCGCTCTATCACTCTCTTTCTCCCAATCTTGCCCACTCTTCCCGCGTCCCTCCAACGTCTCACTCCCCAATCTCATCTAATCAATCTCTCTGCTCTCTCTCTCACGTATCAGCAGAAACCTGTGCCCTCTTATTCTCGATTCCCCGAACCTGGGGACTGTGCGTACCCAACCTATCTGTGCACCTTGTGGTTTTATGCACCCACCCCTACGCTCCAAGGAATAACGTCTGTTCATACCGCGAGCCCTGGAAACATCCTCGTAAATCTCCCTCTGCACTCTGTCCAGAAACACAACAAAAAGGCAGGCATATCTGCGATCCATACGTGTGCCCATGACTGCACCTTTAGATTGGAGGTAGTGGGAGGAGCCAAAGGAGATATTCTGAAGAGTAAGGACGCTAGACAGAGCAGAGTGTTAGTAGAGGGGAACTGGTTAGGTCTAGAATCCAAAAAGAAGCGGAGAGCTTTGAGACCTTCCTGGTGGGGGATGGAAGTATACAGGGACTGGACATCCATGGTGAAAATAAAGGGGTGGGGGCCAAGGAATTTATCGTGAGACTTTATTGCAGTTTGTACCGTACAGTTTGCATCAGCTGTGAACGAGACACACTACCCTCACTGTCACACAGAGATGTTCTTCAAAGGGACACTGAAAGAGTTTCGGCGTCACCGACACGAACCACAGATGACACGAACACGCCCTTATCGTGACAGTGACACACTGACAGGCTCTGCACCGTAGCAGAAACTCACCACTCAGCGATACCAACACAGACTCGCGCCCTGCACTGTACCTGTGAAACACCCTTACCCGTATGGATAACACCCACCCTCTCCAAAACCCTTCCCCCACTCCGACAAACTCTCCCTCTCCGACAGTACTCGCCGTCACCGTCACAGTCTCCACTACACCAGTCGCGTCTCCGTCACCCATCCCTCACCGATAAGCAACCCCGTCTCTGTGACACACTCCCCCCTGCACACTTCGCCGGTTCTATCATCCCGTACGTACCCATGCACCCCTCCCCGTCTCCGTGATACACTGAACCCGCTAAACTCTCCCCATCTACGTGTCCCTCCACTCTCCTCCCTCTGTGTCACAGGCAATTGTGGGAAGTATGAGGGGGAGATGACATCTGGTGTTGCACCTCCCCCATTCCACCGGACATCTATCACCAGGTTCTGAGACTGTCCACAGCTCTGAATGCACGGTAGTTCCACACCACTTGCATCAGTGTCTGCAGTCTCAGCACCCTTTCCCTGGCCTCCTCTCTCCTCCCCTTCCTTCCTCTTCCAGCAGCACACCATTCGCTCTCTCTCACACACACACACACACACACACAAACCATCTCCGAGAGACACACACTCAATTTGAGATTACTGGAAAGCGGAAGGACTGGATATTGGTGAGTGGGGAGACTGGAGGAGGGGGAGCGTTGCGCAGTTTTTTCTGACTCCAGTGGAGTTTGCTGCAGTGGGGCGGGAGGTACTTCACATATCTGACCCGGGAATGTGATAGGATAATATATAGGCAGCTGCGCTGTTTGTCTGATCCTGGAAGTGTGTGATGGGACGGTGTGGATGGAGTTCCACTCTCTGTATGACCCTGGAGTGTCTGTCGGGACAGGGTTGAGGGAGTTGCCCGCTGTACCGGATCGAGGGTGTGTGTGATGGACCGTTGTGAGGGAGCGTCACTCAGTATCTGTTTCCAGAAGTGTGTGATTGGATTATATGGAAGGATTCTCGCTTGTTTGTGACTCCTACTCATTGGCCAGTGCATTTCGGCCATTAAACAGTCTCCAATCAGAGACAGAGAGCAAGAAAATGGTGACTCGCAAGTTCTGCTCCAAAGGCTGCGATCAGAACACCCTTTCTGTGGCCTCCACTCTCCTCCCCTTCCTCCTCTTCTCTCAGCACACCAGTCCTTCCTTATGATTCTGAAGTGTGTGAGTGAGCCGCCGGAGGTCCTGGTCCATATAGGTACCAATGAAATCGGTATGAATCGGGAAGTGGTTCTGCAAAGTGAGGTCAGGGATTTAGCTACTAAATTAAAGGACAGGACCATTACCCGTCCCGGCGTGTCAGACACAGGCAGACCATACAGTTTACCACGTGACTCAAGTGTGGTGTCGGTGGGAGGGCTTCAGAATTTGGGAAAATTGTGTTTTTTTTTCCAAGGAAGGTGGGATCTATACAGAAGAGATAGACGACGGCTTACACCTCAACTGGAGGGAAACTGACATCCCAGAGGGATGTGTTTTTCCGGTACCGTGCATGGGAGTTTTTGAGAGAGTTGTTGAACTCGAGTTGCAGGGGGATGGGATTCAGGGTTCTGGAGCAGATAGCGAAGTCGATATGGATACAGATGTTGTTAAGACCTCAAAAAAAAAAAAAGCAGGAATCAAAAGGTCGTGCATGATCTGTCTGCTGCACTGGGCTCCGTATATTTTAATGCAGGAAGCTTTAAAAAAAAGGCAGTGAGATCAGGGCATGAATAGACACAGTGAATTATGATTTTGCAGCAATTATTGAGAATTGGTTGTAGGGGGAGCAAGCAGGACAGCAGAATATTTTGGGTTTCCCTATTTTCAGACGTGAGAAAGCCAAGGACTTACAGGAGGAGGTGTGACATTACTGAGCAGAGAACATGTCGCCGCAATGCACAGTCAGAACAGACAAGAGAACTCGTCTAAGTGAGGCATTATGGGTGCAAACGAGGAATACGGGTTGTATGACCATGTTCATGGGGCTACATTATACACCAGACAACAGTCCACTCGATTAGGAGAAACAAAACTGCATGAGATCACCGACTGTTGCTGAAATACAAGACTGATATAGCAGGCAATTTTAGCTTTTCAACTGAGTCCCATTCTGCAAGAGCACCAGTGCGAGAGATTTTGTCAAAAATATTCAGGGAAGATTACTTACACGGTACGGAGAAATCCCAGCGAGAGGGAAGACAATACTTGATCTCCTACTGCAAAATGAGGGAAGCCAAGTGTCAGAGGTTTGTGCAGGGGAACACCTTTAATCTGGTGATCAAAATACCATCAGTTTCAAGGTAGTTATGAAAGAGGAGAGATCCGGCCCTCGGGTTTGGATTCTAAATTGGAGCACGTCCAATTTTACCTTGGATCAAAATGAATTTGGATAAAGTGAATTTGGACAAGTTGTTTTCTTGCAAAGGTGTACCTGGTAACTGGGATCCAAATCGCAGTCTAATCTCAGTGTGGAATGCAATGACCTATACTGTGAATAGTGGGAAGTGTTGAAGGAGGGAGGGACAGAGGTGTACAAGTCCGGGGTATAAACACTGTGAATAGTGAGGTGTGCCAAGGGACTGACACACGCGTCACCTCGACACCGACACACCCCTTACCGTGACAACGACGCGTCCTTCATTGCGTCACCGATACACCGCCACCGCCTGCATTGTAATGCTGACACACTCCTCCCCGTCTCCATCGCCTGTCTCCTCGCTAACAAACCTCCATATCTGCGTGCCGAATTCCACCCCTTTATCCTTCCACGCATGCGTCACACAGACCTCTCCTGCACCCCGGCCTGTTTCTGTAATCCCACACCTCCCCTACACCCCTACATGCCTCTGTGATCCACTCCACTCCACCCCTCCCTCTTTGTGTTCAGAGCGAAGTGCGATGAGGGAGTGGAAGAGTTAACGTCTGTGGCCACACCTCCCTCTTTCCAACCGAATATCGATCTCTCGGTTCTCAAACTCTCCAATGCTCGGTGTGGTTGAACCGATTGTGTGGGTTCACCCCAACTAACTCCAGTGGCTTGCACGCCTTCACCGCAAAGCCCGCTCCACACATTCCGTCACAGAAACATACAAAAACTGCAGCACAATACAGGACCTTCGGCCCACAGAGTTGTGCCGGACACGCCCCTACCTTAGAAAATACTAGTCTTACCAACAGCCTTCTATTTTACCGAGCTCCATGTACCTATCTAAAGGTCTCTTAAAATAGTGTATCGTGTCCGCCAACACCACTGTAGCGGGCAGGCCATTCCACGCACTCACCACTCTCTGAGTAAAACATTTACACCTGACATCTCCGCTATACCTGCTCCCCAGCAGCTTAAACCTGTGTCCTCTTGTGGCAACCATTTCAGCCCTGGGAAAAAGCCTTTGACTATCCACACGATCAATGTCTCTCATCATCTTATAGGCCTCTATCAGGTCACCTTTCATTGTCCGGCGCTCCAAGGGGAAAAAGCCGAGTCCACTCAACCTATTCTCATAAGGCATGCTTCCCAATCCAGGCAACATCCTTGTAAATCTCCTCTGTTTCTTTTATATGGCTTCCACATCTTCCTGTATTGAGGCGACCAGAACTGAGCAGAGTTATCCAGGTGTGGTCTGATCAGGGTCCTATGAAGCTGCAGTATTACTTCTCGGGCCTACGTTCAATTCCAAGAGTCTTGCCATTAATACTACATTCTGCCACATATTTGACCTACCAAAATTAACCACTTCACACTTTTCTGGGTTGAACTCCATCTGCCACACCTCAGTCCGGCTTTGCATCCTATCAGTGTCCCGCTGTAACTCCTGACAGCCCTCCACACTATCCCCAACACCTCCAACCTACCTGAGGCCCTGCGACAATGGAATTTACCATAATGTTCAATCGACCGCAGCAGATCTTGACTTCTGCCGTGTGAACACTAGGGGGCAGCACAGACTGTAGGCCGCGCCACACTGCCCTCACGTTGTGCAGCTCCTTCATTTCCTCTGCCAGAGAACAACATTTGTGTCATCAGGAAACCTACCAATATATTACTCCACTTTCTCATCAACGACATTTATAAAAATCACGAAGACTGAGGGTCACAGAACAGATCCCTGACGCACTCCACTGGTAACCGACCTCCATGCAGAATATGACTCGAGTACAACCACTCTTTGCCTTCTGTGGGCAAGCCAGTTCTGTAGACACAAAGCAATGACCCCTTGCATCCCATGCCTCCTTACATTCTCAATATGCCTTGCATGGTGTACCTTATCAAATGCCTTTCCGAAATCCAGATACACTAAATCTACTGTTCTTCCTTCATCAATGTGTTTAGTCACATCTTCATAATATTCAATCAGGCTCGTAAGGTATGACCTGCCCTTGATAAAGCCATGCTGACTACTCCTAATCACATTATTCCACTCCAAATATTCATAAAACCTGCCTCTCAGGATCTTCTCCATTAACTTACCAACCACTTAGATAAGACTCACTGGTCTATAATTTCCTGAACTGTCTATACTCCCTTTCTGAATAAAGGAACAACATCTGTAACCCTCCAATCCTCTGGAAACTCTCGCGTGCCCATTGCTAATGCAAAGATCATCGCCACAGACTCAGAAATCTCCCCCCTCGCTTCCCACAGTAGCCTGGGGTACATCCCATCCGGTCCCGGCGACTTATCCAACTTAATGCTTTCAAAACGCGCCAGCACACGCTCTTTCTTAATATATAAATGCACAAGCTTTTCGGTTTGCTGTAACTTATCACGACAATCACCAAGATCTTAAGCACAGTGAATACTGAATACAGTATTCATTAAGTACCTATGCTATTTCCTCCGGTTTCATACACACTTTCCCACTGTCATACTTGATAGGCCCCATTCTTCCACGTCTTACCCTCTTGCTCTTCACCTACTTGTAGAATTGCCCTGGGGTTTTCCTGAGTCGTGAAGGCCAAGACCTTCTCATGGCCCCTTCTGGCTCTCCTAATTTCCTTCTTAAGCTGCTTCCTATTAGAACATAGAACATGGAACACTACAGCACATTATAGGCACTTCGGAACACAATGTTGTGCCGACCCTCAAACCCTGCCTCCAGTATAAGCCCCCACCTTAAATTCCTACATATACCTGAGGAGTAGTCTCTTAAACTTCACTAGTGTATCTGCCTCCACCACTGACTCAGGCAGTGCATTCCACGCACCAACCACCATTGAGTAAAAAACGTTCGTGTTATATCCTCCTTGAACTTCCCACACCTTACCTTAAAACCATGTCCTCTTGTATTGAGCAGTGGTGCCCTGGGGTAGAGGCTCTGGCTATCCACTCTATCTATTCCTTTTATTATCTTGTACACCTCTATCATGTCTCCTCTCATCCTGCTCTCCAAAAAGTAAAGCCCTAGCTCCCTTAATCTCTGGTCACAATGCATACTCTCTACACCAGGCAGCATCCTAGTAAATCTCTTCTGTACCCTTTCCAATGCTTCCACATCCTTCCTCTAGTGAGGTAACCAGAACTGTACACAGTGCTCCAAGTGTGGCCTAATCAGAGTTTTATAGAGCTGCATCATTACATCGCGACTCTTAAACTCTATCCCTCGACTTATGAAAGCTAACACTCCATAAGCTTCCTTAACTATCCTATCCACCTGTGAGGCAACTTTCAGGAATCTGTGGACATGTACCCCCAGATCCCTCTGCTCCTCCACACTACCAAGTATCCTGCCATTTACTTTGCACTCTGCCTTGGAGTTTGCCCTTCCAAATGGTACCACCTCACACTTCTCCGGTTTGAACACCATCTGGCACTTCTCGGCTCACTTGTGCATCCTATCAATGTCTCTCTGCAATCTTCGACAATCCTCTACACTCTCTACACTCTCTACAACACCACCAACTTTTGTGCCGTCTGCAAACTTGCCAACCCACCCTTCTACCCCTACATCCAGGTCGTTAATAAACATCATGAAAGGTAGAGGTCCGAGAACAGATCCTTGTGAGACACCACTGGTCACAATCCTCCAAGCTGAATGTACTCCCTACACCCCGACGCTCTGTCTTCTGCAGACATGGCAATTCTAAATCCTCCTGGCCAAACCTCCCTGGATCCTATGCCTTCTGATGTTCTGAATAAGCCTACCGTGTGGAACCATGTCAAATGCCTTACTAAAATCCATATGGATCACATCCACTGCACTACCCTTATCTATATGCCTGGTCTCCTCCTCAAAGAACATTATCAGGCTTGTTAGACACGATCTGCCCTTCACAAAGCCATGATGACTGTCCCTGATCAGACCATGATTCTCTAAATGCCCAAAGATCCCGTATCTAAGAATCTTTTCCACAGGTTTCCCACCACAGACGTAAGACTCACTGGTGTATAATTACTGGACTATCCCTTATGCCGTTTTTTGAACAAAAGGACAACATTCGCCTGCCTCCAATCTTCCGGTACCATTCCGGTGGACAACGAGGACATAATGATCCTAGCCAGAGGCTCAGCAGTCTCTTCCCTCGTCTCGTGCAGCAGCCTGGGGAATATTCCGTCAGGCCCCGGGGACTTTTCCAACCTAATGTATTTTAGCAACTCCAACACCTCCTCTCCTTTATTATCAACATGCTGCAGAACATCAAACTCACTCATATTCTCCTCACCATCAACAAGATCCCTCTCATTGGTGAATACCGAAGAGAAGTATTCATTGAGGACCTCGCTCACTTCCACACCCACCAGGCACGTTTTCCCACCTGTATCTCTAATTGGTCCTACCTTCACTCCTGTCATTCTTTTTTTCTTCACATAGTTGAAAAATGTCTTGGGGTTTTCCTTTACCCTGCGAGCCAAGGCCTTCCCATGCCCCCTTCTTGCTCTTCTCATCCCCTTCATAAGCTCTTTTCTTGCTTCCCTATATTCCTCAATAGACCCATCTGATCCCTGCTTCCTAAACCTCATGTATGCTGCCTTCAAGATTACAAGATTAGCCTTGTAATCTTCTGGATCTCTAACATTTCCTACCTCAGTGAACCTTGAGAAACTTTTTTTTTTCTTCTTTCGAGAATTATTGCACCCTTTGTACGCCACTGTTCCTGTACCCTACCATAACTTCACTGTTTCAATGCAACGTAGATATGCAGAACTCTAGACAAATATCACCTGGATATTTGCCACATTGCCTCCGACTTTTCCCTGAGAACATCGGTTTCCAATTTAAGCCTCCATTTTCCTGCATGATAGCCTCATAATTACCCGTACACTTTTTAAACGCTTTTCTAACTTGTCTGTTCCTATCTCTCTCCAATGCTATTGCAAAGGAGATGGAATTATGATGACTCTCTCCAAAATACTCTCCCACTGAGATATCTGACACCTGACCAAGTTAGTTTCCCAATACCAAACAAGTACAGCCTCTCCTCTTGTAGGCTTATCTCCGTATTGTGTGAAGAAAACTTCCTAAAACACCTAACAAGCTCCACCCCTCTTCTAAACCGCTTGCTCTGAGGGGATGGCAATCGATATTTGGGAAATTAAAACTCCTTCACGACAAATTTATTATTACACCTTTCGAGGACCTATTTCCCGATCTGCTCCTCGATATCGCCGTTACTATAGTTCTCCACACCCCATCCGTTCACACAGACAGACACAGACACACACAAACACACGCACACATACACACACAAACACACACACACACACACACACACACACACACACACACGCAGCCCCCCCCACACACACGTACACACACACTACACACACCCAAACACACACACACACACACACACACACACACACACTCGCACACACACACACACACACACACACTCACACAGAGCAGAGGGGAGGGAGGGAGCTTCGACTCTTTTTTTTTTTCTGAATCCGGTAGCGTGGGCCTCGATGGAGCAGGAGGAAGGGGGCGAATTCATAAAATAACTGAACCGAATAGCGTGTTATGAGACGCGGTGGATGCAGCTCCCCTCTGTGGCTGAACCCTGACAGTGCGTGTTGCGACTGTGTGGAGAGAACATTACTCAGTGTCTAACTCAGGGTGTGTGTGTTAGGACGTTGTGCAGTATTTTTGTCTGACCCCGGGAATGTATTAGGGACGGGAAAGAGGGAGATTCTCTTTGTGTCTATAGCCGGACGTGTGTGATAGAACAATGTGGATGAAGCTTAATTACTTGCCTAACCACGGTCTTTTGCACTGGATCGTTGTGGGGGGTTGGGGGGAGTGGGGCTCACTCTGTGTCTGACTCCGTGAGGGAGATGGGACGGTATGGAGAGAGACTCCCTCTGTGTCTGAGTCAGACAGATATCTGATTTCAGTGTCTCCAAGCAGAGATCAGGAGCCAAGTAAGTGTCACTCACACTGGTCGGCGAGTGGCCATTAAAAAACAGCGATTAGAGGAAGTATCAGCGTTTGAAGAGCAACCAATCAGGGTCCGGAATTTATTAGAAAGAACCGGTGCAAGCCGAGAGCCAATAATTGGTGTGGGCAGTGCTATCGTGGGGATTTGAGGTTTTAGCTCTTCGATGATTCAGCCAGGAGAGTCTCGGTTGAGAGAAAGTACATAGATGTATTTTCCGTTATTTTACTGTTTCCTTTTTTATAATTGCTCTTTTAGAACAGTAGGCATGCCTGGCTGCAGAATTGAATGTTCCTCTTGTAGGGCATGGGAATGCAGGGAGACCTCAAGTGTCTCTGACGTCTTCACCTGTGAGAAGTGCATCCGGATACAGCTTCCAACACTCGGCGTTAAGGAGCTGGAACTGGAACTGGATGAACACAGGATCATTTGGAAAGCTGAGGGGTGATCGGGAGGACATATTGGGATGAAGTTAGATGCATCGTGTAGGAAAGGGGAAACAGTGTGAAAGTCAGGAAGCTGAAAAGAGTTGTGGAGCCAGAACAGAATATTCTTGTGGCCAATCTCCACGGCAAGAGGTAGACTGGGAGAATCTAATTGGATTGGAGGGATATGGAGATTGCGAAGGCAGAAAGGATTTCACTAGTATAGCACAGAATTGTGAGCGAAGGGCCTGTATTTTTCTGTGATTTATGTCCACTGCTCTTCAGGAGGGGAGAGACTGATTTGAACTCAGAGAGTGGGAAGATCAGGGGTGGAATAGATCAGGGAAAATGACAATTAACAATGTCGAGGAACGATTTTTCCACAGACGACATGGTCAGTGAACGACCCACAGGGAGAGACAGATCAGACTCAAGCATATGGCTAATCTGCGTTTTAACAGCGACCCTCATTATCACGGGTATCTGCTGGAGGATTCATGGTGAGTTTAACACCGGTCGTAACGACCAAACCGCAGAAAATGAAAATGGCCACTATAACAGCGATATACTCCGAACATTACCGGGAAACACCCTTCACTGCGGTACCAACACACCCCTCACTGCGGTACTGACGGGCCCCTTACCATGACTACCACACATCCTTCACCGTGACCCTGACACGACCCTACCAACATATCCGTCAACATAATACCACAAATCCCTCAACCTGATACCGACACACCCCCCACTGTAATAACGATTCACTCTAACACCGACACGCACCTCGCCGTGGCACTGGCAAGTCCCGCACTGTGACACAGACACATCCCTCACTATGACAGAGTCACGTTCCTCATTTTCAAGCCGAGTCGTCCCTTATCGTGACACCAACACTCACCGCACTGCATCACCTACATAAGGGTCGCCGTCAAAACAATACATCCCCCATCGTGACACCGACACGCCCCTCACAGCACGCCTACTTACCCCTCATCGTGATAACAGCACACCACTCAATTTGACACGAGCCATCCACTGTGACGACACGTTCTTCGCCGTGACACAGAGCGACACACACTCACCGAGAACCTTCACTCCCCTCACACTGACAGGGACACGCCACGTGACGCCGCGCCCGCCCCGCACTCTGACACCGATGCTCTCAAAACCCTGGTAACGATCAGCCCCACACCGTGACACCGACATCGCCCTCAACTTGACACAAATCGTCCTCTCCCCGTGACACCGATAAACCCCACAACGTAACACAAAAATGGGATGTGAGAAAATTTAAACTGGGAACACATATAATATAGTGCGACGGGTAAGTAACAGTGGAAGATTTTCCAAGAGACTCATTAGAGTCCCCAACAATAGTATATTCTGGCTAAAAGCAAGGACAGAACGTAAAGGAAGAAGCAGCCTTGTATAAGAAAGGAAATAAAATCTGAGCTGAACGTCCAAGGAAACACGGTGTGTTGGAAGTTTAGGAAGGTAGGCAGAAGGGGAGGCGTGTCTTTCTTGGTAAGGCATGATATTAAATCATTAGAAAGAGGTGACATAGGATCGAAAGGTGTAGAATTTTTTTGGGTTGAGCTAAGAAATTTCAGGGGTAAAAGGACCCTGATGGCAGTTATTTATAGGCCTCCAAATAACTGTAGTGATGTGAACCACAAATTACAACTGGAAATAGAAAAGGCTTGTCAGAACGGCAGTGTTATGATAATTGTGGGGGATTTTAACATGCTGGTGGATTGGGAAAATCAGGTCGGCACTGGATCTCAAGAGAGAGAATTTGTAGAATGTCTGCGAGATGGCTTTTTGAACAGATTGTTGTTGAGGCCACTCGGGGATCGGCTGTACTGGATTGGGTATTGTGTAATGAACAGGAGGTGATTAGAGAGATTGAGGTGAGGGAACCCTTAGGAGGCAGTGATCATAACATGATTGAGTTCACTGTGAGATTTGAGAAAGAGAAGCCGAAATCCGATGTGTCAGTATTTCAGTGGAGTAAAGGAAATGACAGCGGCATGAGAGAGGAACGAGCCAAAGTTGACTGGAAAGAGACACTGGCGGAAAAGACGGCAGAGCAGCAGTGGCTGGAGTTTATGCGAGAAGTGAGGAAGGGGTAAGACAGGTATATTCCAAAAAAGAAGAAATTTTTGAATGGAAAAAGAATGCAACCGTGGTTGACAAGAGAAGTCAAAGCCAAAGTTAAAACAAAGGAGAGGGCATACAAGGAAGCAAAAAATAGTGGGAAGATAGAGGGTTGGAAAATGTTTAAAAGCTTCCAAAAGGAAACTAAGTAGGTCATTAAGAGGGAAACGATTAACTATGAAAGGAAATTATGAAATAATATCAAAGAGTATACTAAAAGCTTTTTCAAGTATATAAAGAGCAAAATACGGATGAGAGTAGACATAGGACCGATAGAAAATGATGCTGGTGAAATTGTAATGGGAGATAAGGAGATTGCGGAGGAGCTGAACGAGTATTTTGCATCAGTGTTCACTGAGGAAGACATCAGCAGTATAACGGACACTCAAGGCTGGCAGGGAAGAGAAGTGTGCGCAGTCACAATTACGACAGAGAACATACTCAGGAAGCTGAATAGTCTAAAGGTAGATAAATCTCCCGGAGCAGATGGAATGCACCCTTGTGTTCTGAAGGAAGCAGCTGTGGAGATTGCGGAGGCACTAGCGATGATCTTTCAAAACTCGATAGATTCTGCCATGCTTCCGGAGGAATGGAAGATAGCAAATGTCACCCCGCTATTCAAGGAGGAGGCAAGGAAGCAAAAAGGAAATTATAGACCTGTTAGCCTGACATCGGTGTTTGGGAAGTTGTTGGAGTCGATTGTCAAGGATGAGGTTACAGAGTGCCTGGAGGCATATGACAAGATAGGCAGAACTCAGCATGGATTCCTTAAAGGAAAATCCTGCCTGACAAACCTATTTCAAATATTTTGAGGAAATTACAGGTAGTGTAGACAAGGGAGATGCAGAGAAAGTTGTATATTTGGATTTTCAGAAGGCTTTTGACAAGGTGCCACACATGAGGCTACTTAACAAGATGAGCGCCCATGGAATGACGGGAAAGTTATATACGTGGATAGAGCGTTGGCTGATTGGCAGGAAACAGAGACTGGGAGTAAAGGGATCCTATTCTGGTTGGCTGCCGGTTACGAGTGGTGTTCACAGGGGTCCGTGATGGGGCCGCTTCTTTTTACATTGTACATCGACGATTTGGATTATGGAATATATGGCTTTGTGGCTAAGTTTGCTGTCGAAACTAAAATAGGTGGAGGGGCCAGTAGTGCTGAGGAAATGGAGAGTCTGCAGAGAGACTTGGATAGATTGGAAAAATGGGCAAAGAAGTGGCGAATGAAATACAATGTTGGAAAGTGTATGGTTATGGACTTTGGCAGAAGAAATAAGCAAGCAGACTATTATTTAAATGGGGAAAGAATTCAAAGTTCTGCGATGCAACGGGACTTGGGAGCCCTCGCACAGGATACCCTTAAGGTTAACCTCCAGGTTGAGTCGGTGGTGTAAAAGGCGAATGCGATGTTGGCATTGATTTCTGGAGGAACAGAGTATAGGAGCAGGGATGTGATGTCGAGGCTCTATAAAGCGCTGGTGAGACCTTAATTTGAGTACAGTGGGCAGTTGTGGGCTCCTTATTTGAGAAAGGATGTGCTGGCGTTGGAGAAGGTGCAGAGAAGATTCACTAGAATAACTCTGGGAATGAGAGGGTTAACATATGAGGAACGCTTGTCCGCTCTTGGACTGTATTCCTTGGAGTTTAGAAGAATGAGGGGGGACCTCATAGAAACATTTTGAATGTTGAAAGGCATGGACAAAGCGGATGTGGCAAAGTTGTGTCCCATGTTGGGGAAGTCTAGTACGAGAGCGCATGACTGAAGGATTGAAGGGCGACCATTCAGAACAGAGATGCGATTTTTTTTTTTTAGCCACAGGGTTTGTTGCCACGGGCGGCAGTGGAGGCCAAGTCACTGGGTGTATTTAAGGCAGAGATTGATAGGTATCTGAGTAGCCAGGGCATCAAAGGTTATGGTGAGAAGGCGGGGGAGAGGGACTAAGTGGGGGAATGGATAAGCTCATCATAACATGGCGGAGCAGACTCGACGGGTCGAATGTCCGACTTCTGCTCCTTTGTCTTCTGGTCATATGGCTTATAACCATGATAAAGACACGGCATTCACCGTAACACAATCAAGACTCATCCGGACACCGGCACGCCATTCACCAGAACATGAACAATTCAGTCACCGTATCACGGTCACGACCTTCAACGAGACACAGATACACTCCTAACCGCAACACGGACACGGACCATGGACGTTACACACCCGTGGCAGTCACACTGACCGCAACGTACCCCTCACTGTAACATCGACATTCCCACTGACTGTATTACTGATAAACTCCTCAAGGCAGCAGCGAAACACACCTCAAAATGACACCGACACGCTTTTTCACTGTGACTCTGAGGCACCGTACACTGTGACACCTTCACGCTCCTCGTCGTGATCCTCACCGCCTCGTGACAAAGACTCAGAAGTCACTGTAACACCCCTTACCGAGACAGTTTCACCGCTCAACATAACGCCGATGCACCGCTCACAGAGGCAATTACCCACGCCTCATTCTGACACGGGCAAACCTCTTAGCGTGATACCAAAACACCTCAGCCTGACACTGTTACAACCACCGTGGCAATGACATGTCTCTCACCGTGACACAAAAACATTCCTCTCTATGATACAAACACACCCCACACCATGACAGAGATACTCCACTCACCTTGACAGCACCAGGCTCCTTACTCTGACATTTCCCTCGCCGTGACATCGAGGTACACTTCAATGCGACCCGGCACAACTCTCACCGGGGCACAGAATCACCTATCACGGTGACACCGCCACGTCCTTCAAAACAACTCGATCGTGACCCGCATGATATTGACGCAGACCCCATTGTGACAACAACATAACCTTCACCGACACATTAATATACCCCTCAGCGTGACACGACAGGCCGACACCTCTCACTGTGACGACCTTCACCGTGACACTGACACAACACTCTCTGTGGCCCGCTCGGTAGCGTGTTGCTGAATCACGTGTCACTGTAAACGTTAATCATCCTTCACCATCTCTCTCAGTGTCACAGATTCGTCAGTCCAAGTTCACCGTGGACCGAAATTACGATGAGTTAAACTCAACCCTTCAATCCAAGATCAACGAGATGGAAGCGAAGTACAAAGCTGTGAACGAAACCAAGGCTCAAATCTGTGAATTGTTGACCAGCAGAAGAGGTGAGGCATCATTCTCATCTTTAACCCGCTCCTCATCACAGGGCAGACACAGAGAGAGGAAGCGTCACTCTGTGTTTGACATCGGGAGTAGTGAAGAGACGGTATGGCGGGAGAGTCCCTCTCTGTGTTTGACCTGTGAGTGTGTGATGGTGCTGCGTGCAGGAAGCTGCACTTTATCACTGAACCAACGAGAGTGTGACGGGACGTTGTGGAGGTGGATTCACTCTGCGCCTGCCCAGAGGATTGTGAGACGTATTTTTACAGCTTCACTCTATTTCTGAATCCGGAAATCTCTGATGGGACGGTATGGATCCACCTTCACTCTGTGTCTGACAGGCGGTTTGTGTGATCGGACAGGGCCCAGAGAGCTTCACCCAAGGTCTAACCCCTGAATGGTGTTATGACATGGCGGAGAGAGAGTTTCACTCTGAATCCGGGAGTGTGTGACGGGAAGGTGCAGAGGGGGCTTCATCCTGTGTCTGAATCCAGGAGTGAGTGATGGGACGTTGCAGAGGGGGCTTCACTCTGTGACTGAATCCGCGACTGTGTGATGGGACGGTGTGGAGGGAGCATCACACTGTATCTGATTCCCGGAGTGTGTAATGGGATCGTAGGGAGAGAGAGCGTCTGTGTCTGACTCCGGGAGTGTGTAATGGGACAGTGCAGAGGGCGTTCACTCTATGTGACACCGGATTGTGTTACTGGATGTTGTGAAGGTAGTCTGACCCCGTGAGTGTGCCATGGGAGGGTAAGGGCGGAACTTCGCTTTGTGTGTGAACACAGTGGGGTGTGATGGGACGGTTCAGAGAGAGCTTCACTCTGTGCGTCGCCAGGGAGTGTGTGATCAAACGTAAGGAGGGAGATTTACACTTTGTTAGACTCGGTGGTGTGCCATGTGGCCGTGTGGAGGGAGATTCATTCTGTGTCTGACCACGGGAGTGTGTGATGGGACGTGAGGAGAGAGATTCGCACTGTGTTATTCTCGGGAGTGTGTGATGGGATGGTGAGGAGGCAGGTTCCCTCTGTGTCACACAGTTTGCTCTGTGGTGTGTTGAGAAGACGAAGAGGAGAATCGGTCTCCCTCTGATATTTGTCGTGTGAGCGAAAGGAGTTTCTTTCCGTGTCTAACCGCTGGAGTGTGTGATGGGTTTGTGGAGAGAGAGATTCACAGTGTGTCTCACCAAGGCTCTGTGAGATTGGACTTTGGGGAAGGATCTAAATTCTGATCTTTTTCTCAGGGAGTGTATGAGGGGCGGTGTGGAGGTAGATTCACTCTGTGTCTGACCCCTAGAGTGTGTAATGAAACGGTGTGGAAGGAGTAACATTCAGAATCTAACATGGGAAGAGTGTAATTGGACGGTGCACAGGAAACATCACTCCACGTCTGATCATTGGAATGTGTAATGAGCCCATGGAGAGAGAGGTTCACTCTGTTTCTGACACAGGCAGTATGTGACGTGGCTTTGTAGAGGGAGCTAAACTCGGTGTCTGTCTCCGGGAGTGTATGATGGGACAATGTGGAAGGGAGCCTCACTACACGTCTGACGCCTGTAGTGTGTGATGAGACCGCGGAGAGAGAGATTCCATCTGCTTGTGACCATTTTATTGTGTGATCTGACCTTGTGCAGGAAGCTTAAATCTGCGTCTCATCCCGTGTGTGTATGATTGGACTCTGTTTGTGACACAGTGATGAGGGAAGAAATAGCCGAGGTGGGGAGTGGGTGAGTGTGTTTGGGAGGGTGGGCATGTGTCTGTCTGACATCGGGAACAGTGAAGCGTGCCTGGATGGTGTTCCGCTCTGTGTCTGTTACCAGGGGTGAGTGATAGAACGGTGCGGAGGGAGCATCTCCAGTTTCCCGACCCTGTGTTGTGTGATGTGACGGGGTAGAAGGAGCATCATACTGTGTCTGACCACAGGAGTATGCGGTGGGATGGTGCCGACAGCGTTTCATTGCCTGTCTAATCACGGGCGGGAGTAATGGGGCAGTGTGGCCGGAGGTTGACTCTGTGTGTGCCCGCAGGACTGTGTGATGTGACAGTGTGCAGGGAGCTTCTCTCCATGTCTGACCCAAGGAGTGTGTGATAGTGTGGTGGACAGAAAGCTTCAGTCTGAGGCAGAACCCAGGACAGTGTGGAAGGAGCATAACTCTGTGCCTGACACCGGGGGGAGTATGATGGGCCCGTGAGACAAGAGCGTCATTCTTCGTCTGTTCCCGAGAGTGTGTGACGGGTCATTGCGGATGGAACGCAATGTGTGTCCGACCCATCAGGAAGTCTGTGACTGAATGGCGTGCGGAGACCAACGCTGTATAACTGACTCCGGGTGTCTGTGATGGGTCTGTTTCTGATCCTTCTCGTGTGTCACGGGAGAGTGGAAGAGAGCTTCACTCCATGTCTTTCAAAAGGTGTCAGTAATCAGACGGTGCTGAAGCAGCGACACTGTGCCTGATCCCTGGAATGTGCAAATGGACACTGTGAGAGTCGCTTAACTCTATGCCTGACCGCTGGATTTTATGGTGGGAGGGTATGGAGCAGACGTGTCTCTGTTTTTCACCCGGGAGTGTGTGATAGGATGGTGTGGACGGAGCTTCTTGCGTATCTGACCTCTGTGTTGTGTGATCTGACGAGGAAGAAGAGCAGCAGACTGTGTCTGACCACGGTGAGATAGGGCTGAAAGTGTTTCGTTTTCTGTCTTATCACGGGAGAGTGGAATGGGGAAGAGTAGACGGAAATGTACCATGGACATGTGGTCGATGTTTAGAGATCTCTTGCAGGATGTTAGGGATAAATTTGTCCCGGTGAGGAAGATAAAGAATGGTAGGGTGAAGGAACCATGGGTGACAAGTGAGGTGGAAAATCTAGTCAGGTGGACGAAGGCAGTATACATGTGGTTGAGGAAGCAAGGATCAGATGGGTCAATTGAGGAATACAGGGAAACAAGAAAGGAGCTTAAGAAGGGGCTGAGAAGAGCAAGAAGGGTGCATGAGAAGGCCTTGGCGAGTAGGGTAAAGGAAAACCCCAATGCATTCTTCAATTATGTGAATAAAAAAAGGATGACAGAAGTGAAACATAGAAACATAGAAAATAGGTGCAGGAGTAGGCCATTCGGCCCTTCGAGCGTGTACCACCATTCAGTATGATCATGGCTGATCATCCAACTCAGAACCCTGTACCAGCCTTCTCTCCATACCCCCTGATCACTTTAGCCACAAGGGCCATATCTAACTCCCTCTTAAATAGAGCCAATGAACTGACCTCAACTGTTTCCTGCGGCAGAGAATTCACAGATTCACCACTCTCTTTGTGAAGAAGTTTTTCCTAATCTCGGTCCTAAAAGGCTTCCCCTTTATCCTCAAACTGTGACCCCTCGTTCTGGCCTTCCCCAACATCGGGAACAATCTTCCTGCACCTAGCCTGTCCAGTCCCTTTAGAATTTTATACGTTTCGATAAGATCTCCCCCTCAATCTTCTAAATTCCGGCGAGTATAAGCCTAGTCGATCCAGTCGTTCATCATATGAAAGTCCTGCCATCCCAGGAATCAATCTGGTGAACCTTCTTTGTGCACCCACTCCGGCAAGAATGTCTTTCCTCAGATTAAGGCAGTGGTCCCCAATCACCGGGCCGCAAAGCATGCGCTACAGGGCCAGGAGAAAACGATATAATTTAGCGACAGGAGTCATCCGAGCCTGTCCTCATTTACTGTCTCGGTCACTGAGGAGCTTGAAAGCACACGACGTCATTACCCGCGCGTCATGCATGTCAGCGCGGGAAGGAGATCAACTCCTCAAGCTTACAAATGACGGCGGGCTGAAAAGTATGTTTGATATAACATCTCTGCCGGCATTCTGGATCAAAGTCACGGCTAAATATCCTGAGATATCATTAGGGTACCAAAACTGCACACAATACTCCAGGTGTGGTCTCCCAAGGACTTGTACAGCTGCAGTAGTACCTCCCTGCTCCTGTACTCGAATCCTTTTGCTATGAATGCCAGCATACCATTCGCCTTTTTCACCGCCTGCTGTACCTGCATGCCCAGTTTCAATGACTGCTGTATAATGACACCCAGGTCTCGTTGCACCTTCCCTTTTCCTAATCGGCCGCCATTCAGATAATAATTTGTTTTCCTGTTTTTGGCACCAAAGTGGATAACCTCACATTTATCTACATTAAGTTGCATCTGCCATGAATTTGCCCACTCACCCAACCTATCCAAGTCACCCTGCATCCTCTTAGCATCCTCCTCACAGCTAATACTGCCACCCAGCTTCGTGTCATCCGCAAACATGGAGATGCTGCATTGAATTCCCTCATCTAAATCATCAATATATATTGTAAACAACTGGGGTCCCGGCACTGAGCCTTCAGGCACCCCACTAGTCTCTGCCTGCCATTCTGAAAAGATACCGTTTATTCACACATTTTGCTTCCTATCTGCCAACCAATTCTCTATCCATAGCAATACCATACCCCCAATACCGTGTGCTTTAAGGTTGCACACTACTCTCCTGTGTGGGACTTTGTCAAAAGCCTTTTGAAAATCCAAATATACCACATCCACTGGTTCTCCCCTATCCACTCTACTAGTTACATCCTCAAAAAATTCTATGAGATTCGTCAGACATGATTTTCCTTTCACAAATCCATGCTGACTTTGTCCGATGATTTCACCGCTTTCCAAATGAGCTGTTATCACATCTTTGACTCTAGCATTTTCCCTACCACCGAAGTCAGGCGAACCGGTCTATAATTCCCCCGTTCTCTCTCTCTTTCTCTCTCTCTCTCTCTCTCTCTCTCTCTCTCTCTCTCTCTCTCTCTCTCTCTCTCTCTCTCTCTCTCTCTCTCTCTCTCTCTCTCTCTCGTTTAAAGCGAGGTTGCATTACCCTCCCTCCAATCCTCAGGAACTAGTCCAGAATCTAAAGAATTTTGAAAAATTATCACTAATGCATTCACTATTTCTTGGGCTACTTCCTTAAACACTCTGGGATGCAGACCATCTGGCCCTGGGGATTTATCTGCCTTTAATCTCTTCAATTTACCTAACACCACTTCCCTACTAACATGTATTTCCCTCAGTTCTTCCATCTCACTAGTCCCTCCGTCTCCTACTATTTAGGGAAGATTATTTATGTCCTCCTTAGTGAAGACAGAACCAAAGTAGGTATTCGATTGGTCTGCCATTTCCTTGCTCCACGTAATCAATTTATCTGTGTTTCGTCTGCAAGCTTGCCAACCCAGCCTTCCACCCCCACATCCAGGTCGTTAATAAAAATCACGAAACGTAGAGATCCCAGAACGGATCCTTGTGCGACACCTCGAGTCACAACCCTCCAATCCGAATGTATGCCCTCCACCACGACCTTATGCCTTCTGCATGCAAGCCCTTTCTGAATCCACCTGGCCAAACCTCCCTGGATCTCATGCCTTCTGACCTTCTCAATAAGCCTGCCGTGTGGAACCTTGTCAAATGTCTTACTAAAATCCATAGAGATCACATCCACATCGATACCCTCATCTATATGCCCGGTCACCTTCTCAAAAAACTCTATCAGGCTTGTTAGATACCATCTGCTCTTCAAGAAGGCTTAAGGAATTCTTGTCTTTATTAGTCGAGGCATTGAATACAAATGTCAGGGAGTTATGTTGCAACTTTATAAACATCACCAGTTAGTATGAATCAGGCGTTTCGTATGCAGCTCTGGTCACCAGATTATCGGAAGTATGTCAAGGCGCTGGGTACCCACCAGAGAGGTGTAACAGGATGCTGCCTGGATTCGATGGCATGTGTTACAACGAGAGGTCGGACACATGGGTTGCTTCCTATAGAGCGGAGGAGGCTCCGGGGAGATCCGACTGATCTCTGGAATCCGTCAGACTCCTGTCAGCCAAACACAAGCCAAGGAATTTGGACTCTCAGCGACGACGGCTGACAATAGCTGAGATTGAGAGAGGGAGAGGGTGATCGTGATGGAAGGAGACAGCGTGGATCGTGGGTGGAAGCGAGTCCCAGTGGGAGTCACGGCTGAATTCACGCACAAACTGGAAGTTCTCTCTACAGGTCCGCATAAACAAAAGTCGAAAGAAAACATCGGAAATAGAGCGTACCATAAGATCTGCCTACTCTGCCTCGTTACATCCATCCTCGTCGCGATAGTGGCCGGCCTCTCGATCCATGGTGAGTCGAACGAGCTCCGGCAGGAGTCAGACCATAAACAAACAGAGTGGGATGAAATGTTAGCGCATAACCTCACCGTGACACCGACACGCCCCCCACAGTGACACCGACACACCCCACATCATAAGACTGAGTCTCCCCTCACAAGGATACAGTAACACCCTTCACCGTGACACCGGCCGTCCCCACACCGTGAAATTCTCACGGCCCACACCGTAATACTGACACTCCCCCTCACTGTGACACGGACACTTCCCTCACTGTGACACCGCCTCTCTCTTCACCGTGACACTTATACACTGCACATAGAAACACTGACACGCCCTCCACCGTAACACCGACACTTCACTCACTGTGACACCGACACAACCCTTTCCGTAACACTGATAAACCGCTCATTGTCACACCGACAAACCGTTCACTGTAACAGTCACAGAGCAATCTGCGTGATAGCGACACTCACATCACTGTGACACCGGCAATCCCCTCTCTGTGACACCACCACACCACTCACTGTGACATTGGCACTTCCAACACCGTGATCCCGAAGCTCTCCGCACCGTGACATTGACTGTTCCCTCACTGTGACACCGATACTCCCCACAACTTGACACTGAGACTGCGAGCACAGTGACACCGATACATTACTCACCGTGAAACCGACACATATCCCTCACCGTGACACGACACATACCCCGCACCGTGACACTGTCAAGCTCACACTATTACACCGGCACTTCCCTTACCGTGACACTTACACACCCCACACTGTCACTGACACTGCTCTCAGAGTGACAGCGTCACGCCCCTCACTGTAACACCGACAGTCCCGTCACCGTGACACCGACACTCTCCTCACTGTGACTGTTACACACTCCAGACCGTAATATTTGCAGTCCCTTCACCGTGACACGGACACTTCACTCACTGTGACACTGACACAACTCTCTCTGTGACACTGATTCCCCCACTGCGTCACGCCGACATTCCTCACACCGTGTCAGAGTGAGCCCCATCACTGTGACTGACACACCCCTCACTCTGACACAGACACACCTCACACCGTGTCACTGACACACCCCTTACTATCACCCTCAGTATCACGGACTCGTCAGTCTCTGATCACCTCCGACCGAAACTACCGGAGACTTTGGGAACAACATCAGGAGATGAACAGGACCCAACGCCAATATCAGCAGCGAGTCCGTGAGTTTAACTCAACCCTTAAATCCAGAACATCTGAGAATTCTCGCCTGGATCTCTCCCAGAGAAACTGTCTGAAGAATATTTCCGTCCTCAACAACAACCTCTCCAAACTCGAAAACAACATTACCGTCCTCAACTCCGATCTCTCAGAGCTGAATCGAACGCAAATCGATCTCCGTCATCAATTCCAGCAGCTCAAAACGAAGTACAGAACCATCTCCGAAAACAAAGCTCAGATTTGCCAATACTTCACCAGCAGAAGAGGTGAGATAACGTCCCCCGCTTCCCCTTGCTCCTCATCCGCGGCGGTGAGAGACGGGGAGGGAGCAGGCGGAGAGCTGTGTGATGGGACGGTGTGCGGGGTGATTCCCTCTGTGTCTGACCCGGAAATCAGTGATGTTACTGTTTCAAAGGATCTACACTGTGTTTTACCTTGGGATTGTGCAATGGGACGGCGTGGAGTAACATGACACTATGTCTGACCCAGGAAGTTTGTGATGGAACGGCGTGGAGGGAGATTCACTCTATGTCTGACCCTGGGAGTGCGGGATCGGACGGTGTGGAGGGAAATTCACACCATGTCCGATGCCCGGAGTGTGTGATGAAACAGTGTAGAGGGAGCTTCACTCTGTGTCTGATACCGGGAGTGTGTGATGGGACCGTATGACAGCAGCGTCACCTGCTGTGCTTACTGCGACATTTGGAGGGAGATTCTCTCCCTGCCTGACCCGGAAATCCTTTGATGTTACGGTTTCTAGGAATCTGCACTTTTTTTTTTTAACCATGGGATTGTACAATGGCACAGTATGGAGTAAGCATGCCGCTGTAATTGACCACGGGAGTGTGTGATGCGACGGTGTGGAGGCAGCTTCACTCTGTTACTGACACCGGGACTGTGTGAAAAGACGTTGCGGAGGGTACTTCACTGTGTGTCTGATTCCGGGATCTGTGATGTGACGGAGTAGAGGGAGGTTGCCTTTCTCCGAGCCCTGCTGGTGAAATGAGCGTTCTGGCAAATTATTCACTATTTCCTGATTTGCAGGGCAAACGTGTCCCCAGTACTGGCAGAGAAATAAAGACCGGTGTTATTTCATATCCACGTTGGGGAAATCTTATGATGAAGCGAGGGAATATTGCTTAGACCTTGATGCAAGACTCCTCGAAATAGATTCAAAGGAGGAAAAGGTATGTGTCACATCGTGAGAAGAGATACCAATAACAATCACATACTCCCGGGTTCTAACATGCAGTAAATCAGTTCACAGCGTACCATCACACACTCCCGTGGAAGACTCGGTGAATGTCCTTCCACACTGTCCCATCACACACACTCGCGGTCAGCCAGAGAGTGAAGCTCTCTCCACATCGTCCCATCACACACTCCCAGGGTCCGACACAGAGTGAAGCTCCCTCCACACCGTCCCATCACACACTCTCGAGGTCAGACACAATGTGAAGCTCCCTCCACATCGTCGCATTACACACAGCCGAAGTCCAACACAGAGTTAAGCTCCCACGACACTGTCCCATTACAGACTCCTGGGATCAGACACAGAGTGATGCTACCTCGACACCGTCAAATCACACATTCCAGGAGTCAGACACAGAGTGAATTTCCCTCCACACCGTCCCATCACACACTCCCGGGATGAGACACTCAGCGAATTTCCCTTCACACCGTCCCATCACACAGTCCCAGGGTCAGTCACAAAGTGAAGCTCTCTCCAAACCGTCCCACAACACACTCCCGAGGTCAGACGTAGAGTGCAATGCCCTCGACACCGTCGCTACACACACTCCCGGGGGCAGACACAGAGTGAGGCTCCGACCACAATTTCCCATCACACATTCCTGGGGTCAGACAGAGAGTGAAGCTCCTTCCACACTGCCCCATCACATACTCCGGAGATCAGACGTAGAGTGAAATTCCCTGCACACCGTCCCATCATTCATTCCCGGGGTTAGACATAGAATGGAACTTCCTCGACACCGTCCCTTCACACACTCCCGGGGTCAGACACAGAGGGAAGCTCCCTCCACAACGGTCCCATCGCACACTCACGGGGTCCGAGACTGGGCAATTCCCTCTTTGTACCAACACTTCACATGCTCCCCTGTTCAGGCATGGAGAGAGGCCAAATGTAACCCTCAGGTTCGACCATCATGCGTTTGTCTGGGCGGGGTCGAGGCGAGACTGTCCACGGCCCGTCCATGCTGTGAAATATCATTTGTATGGATGCTGCGTGATGAGTTCCCCGGTTACAAATTGCTCGCACAAAGTAACGAGAAGTACACCATATGCAATTTAACCTGTGAGCTTTATATTTCTTCATTTGACTGTAGGGTTAGTGTAGAAAACAAGGAGAAAAAAGGCCCATTTTAACTAATCTGTCTAAAACGCTTGTTGTATCTTACTGCCTTCCCGTCCGTTCGTTCTCTATCGATTTCCCCCGGGGTGTCGTCGACTCCCGACACCATTCCAAGTCCGCTCAGGCCTGCAGTCTACGACTTCCCCGTTGTGGCATTTCCTATCTGTATCTTTTCTTGAAATAAAGCCCGAGGAACCCTCGCTGTCGGACACACAAGAAAGAAACCTCCTCCCATCATGGGACGCCGCACATTCCCAAGGCCCCCGTTATCTCTGGTCATAACCCAAACACACTGCTGCTGCAGAGAAACCATTACATTAGCAGTGGAACATTTCCCAGCGCGTTACATGCACATTAATCGAAGGGATTTAATTTCACAGGATTTTGTTTCCAGCTCTATCGGCTATGCAGACAGATCTTACTGGATTGGAAAATGCAGAGACGGGTGAGGTTTGGACTCTTGCAGGTCGGTGGTGTGCGAGTGACACGAGGATGTGGGGAGAGAGTTTGAAATTGAGATTAGTTTGTTGACTGATACTGGCTTGTCGGGAGAGGCTGGTGCGGTGGGATTAATTTAGGAACTGACTCAGGATTGTATGGGACAGCACTGTAGTGGGATTCGTACGGCGTTGGACCTGGCTCTGTACGGAGAGCGCGGTATCATGGGATTAGTTCAGAGTCTGACAAGGGGCTGTGGGGAGAGCGCAGGTTAGTGGAATGAGCTTGGCCACGTTCTCCGGTTGTCTGCTGGGTCTGCTGGGTCTCTGTTGAAATTGTCTAACCCTCTTTGATAGGAATGTGGCCTCTTATCTTGTGTACGAGATGTCCCATGGATACACCAAATGCATTAAGTGCGAATCGTACGGATGGATTTCCAATTGCAAAAGTAAATATAGATTCATCTGCGAGAAGTCTGCATATTTATACCCGGATATTCCTGAAGCGATCCAGGATATTTGTCAACAGCCTGACGGGACGACTTCAATCAAGTGACTACACCCCACTTCTCCCCATTCAATCTACCCCACTTTCACTCTTCCATCCCTTCAATCCCCTCCCACCCTCTCTGCCCCTCCCTTCTACCCCATTCTCCTCCTCTTCTCGCATCCACATTCTCCCCAAATACTCTCCCTCTCCCCATCTGGAGCACTCGTCTCACTTCCCGGCCCCTCTCGCCCCATTTATTCCCCCTTTCCACCCCTCTTCTCTCTCCGCCCTTCTTATCCCCAACTCATTCCGCTTCTCCCCCTTCCTCTCCCCCTCGGACCCCATTCTCTGCCTCTCCTCTCTCTGTTCCCTCCACCCACTCTCGCCTCAATTCTGTGCGCACTGGCCCTCAGTTCACAACGGCGGTGGGGCGGGGTGGGGGGGGGAGAATATTCACGTTCACCAAAACTGTGCCTCTCCTGGCTTCATACCAACGCTCCAAGTAACAAAGTCCCATCCTTCTTGCCTTCTCTCCATAACTCAGACCCTCGAGTCCCGGCAACATCCTCGTAAATCTCCCCCTGTACTCTTTCCAGCTCAGTGGCATCTTTCCTACAGCAGCGCGACCAGAACTGAACACCGTACTCCTCGCCGACGTTTTGTACAACTACAACGTGACCTCAGTGCGGTGCAAAGATGTAAAATTAACGCAAGTAAGGAAAATTAATAAATACTGAAAAATAGGTGAGCACCATGGGAACGTTCGCAAACTGATACTGACAACACCCTGGAGAAACGCAGCAGGTCGGGCAGCATCCGTGGAAAAGATCGGTCGACGTTTCGGGCCGGACAGTGAAGGGGCAGATGCCCTATAGAGAAGGTGGGGGAGGGTGGGAAGGAGAAGGCTGGTAGGTTCCAGGTGAAAAACCAGTAAGGGGAAAGATAAAGAGTTGAGGGAAGGGAGGCAGGGAGGTGATAGGCCGAAAAGGTGAAGAAAGAATAGGGGAAAACACAATGGGTAGTAGAAGGAGGCGGAACCATGGGGGAGGTGATAGGCAGCTGGGGGAGGGGGCAGAGTGACATAGGCCTAGGGGAAGGGAGGGGGAGGGAATTACCAGAAGTTGGAGAATTGCATGTTCATACCAAGGGGCTGGAAACTACCTAAACTGTATATGAGGTGTTGCACCTCCAACCTGAGTTTAGCCTCATCATGGCAGTAGAGGAGGCCATGTATGGACATATCTGAATGGGAGTGTGAAGGAGAATTGAAGTGGGAGGCTACTGGGAGATCCTATCTGTTTTGGCGGACGGTCCGGAGGTGCTCGACGAAGCGGTCCCCCAATCTGCGCCGGGTTTCACCGATGTAGAGGATGCCACACTGGAGTACCGGATGCAATAGATGACCCCAACAGACTCACAAGTGAAGTGTTGCCTCACTTGGGAAGACTGTTTGGGGCTCTGAATGGTGGCAAGAGAGGAGGTGTAGGGACGGGTGTAGCACTTGCGCTTACAGAGATAAGTGCCGGGTGGGAGATCCGTGGGGAGGGACATGTGGACCAGGGAGTCGCGGAGGGACCGATCCCTGTGGAAAGCTGAGAGGGTGGAGAGGGCAACATGTGCTTAGTGGTGGGGTCCTGTTGAAGGTGGCGGAAGTTGTGGAGGATAATGTGCTGGATCCGGAGGCTGCTGGGGTCGTAGCTGAGTAGAAGGGCAACTCTGTCCCTTCCGTGGTGGCGGGAGAATGGGATGAGGGCTGAAGTGCGGGAAATGGAGGAGATGTGAGTGAGGGCATCATTGATGACAGCAGAAGGGAAACCACGATCCTTAAACAAAGAGGACATTTGAGATGTCCTAGAAGTGAAAATCTCATCCTCGGAGCAGATGCGGCGAGACGGAGGAACAGGGAACAGGGAATTGCATTTTTCACGTGGCGGGGTGGGAAGAGGTACGATTGAGGTAGTTATGAGAGTCAGTGGGCTTGTAGAAGATATCAGTGGACAGTCTGTCTCCAGAGATGGAGGTCGAGAGATCGAGAAAGGGGAGAGAAGTTTCCGCGATAAACCAAGTGAATTTGCAGGCTGGGTGGAAGTTAGAAGTAAAGTCAATGAAATTGACGAGCTCAGCATGGGCGCAGGAAGCAGCACCAATGTAGTCGTCAATGTCCGGAAGGAAAAGTTGGGGAGCAGTACCAGAATAGGTTTGGAGCACAGGATGTTCAACATAACCAACGAAGAGGCAGGCATAGCTGGGGCCCATGCGAGTTCCCATAGCTACACCGTTAGTCTGAAGAAAGTGGGAAGGGCCAAAAGAGAAGTTATTAAGTGTAAGAACCAGTTCTGCCAACCGGAGGAGGGTAGTGGTGTTGGGGAACTGGTGAGGTATATTATCTAGAATGTAGCGGAGGGCTATGACGCCTTCTTGATGGGGAATGCAGGGGTACAGGGATTGGACATCCATTGGGAAAATGAAGCGGTTGGACCGGAGAACTGGAAGTTATTGAAGAGGTGGAGGGCGTGGGATGTATCCTGGATGTAGGTGGGGAGGGACTGAACTATGGGTGATAAAATGGAATCCAGGTAGGCAGATACAAGTTTGGTGGGATAGGAGCAGGTAGAAACTATGGGTCTACCGAGACAGCCAGGCTTGTGGATCTTGGGGAGGATGTAAAACCAAGCGGTACGGGGTGTGGGAATTCAAGCAACACACATCAAAGTTGCTGGTGAACGCAGCAGGCCAGGTAGCATCTCCAGGAAGAGATGCAGTCGACGTTTCGGCCGAGACCCTTCGTCAGGACTAACTGAAGGAAGAGCTAGTAAGAGATTTGTAAGTGGAAGTGTTGGGGTAGATCCAATATGATAGCGGAAGACAGGATGGGGAGGGATGGAACCAAGAACTGGACAGTTAATTGGCAAAAGGGATATGAGAGGATCATTGTACAGGAGGACCAGTGAGACGTAAAAGGAGGAAGGGGCGTAAACCCAGAGGATGAATAAGGGGTATATTCAGAAGGACAGAGGAAGGAAAAGGAGAGAGTGAGAGAAAGAATGTGTGTATATAAATAAGTAACGGATGGGGTACGAGGGGGCGGGGAGGGTCATTAGCGGAAGTTTGAGAAGTCAGTGTTCATGGCATAAGGTTGGAGGCAACCAAGACTGAATATAAAGTGTTGTTCCTCCAACCTGAGTGTACCTTCATCTTTACAGTAGAGGAGGCCGTGGACAGACATATCAGAATGGGAATGGGATGTTGAATTAAAATGTGTGGTCACTGGGAGATCCTGCTTTCTCTGGCGGACAGAGCGTAGGTGATCAGCAAAGCGGTCTCCCAGTCTGCGTCGGGTCTCGCCAATATATAAAAGGCCACATCGGGAACACCGGACGCAGCATGTCACCCCAGCCGACTCACAGGTGAAGTGTTGCCTCACCTGGAAGGACTGCCTGGGGCCCTGAATAGTGGTGAGGGAGGAAGTGTAAGGGCATGTGTAGTATTTGTTCCGCTTACACGGATAAGTGCCAGGAGGGAGATCAGTGGGGAGGGATGGGGGGGGACGAATGGACAAGGGAGTCGCGTAGGGAGCGATCCCTGCGGAAAGCGGAGAGAGGTGGGGAAGGAAAGATGTGCTTAGTGATGGGATCCCGTTGGAGGTGGCGGAAGTTACGGATAATAATATGTTGGACCCGGAGGCTGGTGGGGTGGTAGGTGAGGACAAGGGGGAACCCTATTCCTAGTGGGGTGGCGGGAAGATGGAGTGAGAGCAGATGTGCATAAAATGGGAGAGATGCGTTTGAGAGCAGAGTTGACAGTGGAGGAAGGGAATCTCCTTTCTTTAAAAAAGGAGGACATCTCCCTCGTCCTGGAATGAAACTCCTCATCCTGAGAGCAGATGCGGTGGAGACGGAGGAATTGCGGAAGGGAATGGCATTTTTATTATGAGTTTTCTGTTTATTGTTTTATTTTGTGTTTACGATTCGCAAACTCATGTCGGAGAGGAAGCCACTGCTTGTAAATTGTTGAGTTTTCCGGCTCCGGTATCCTGATGGTACCGATGAGCACAGGACATTTCCCAGCTGGTGAGGGTCCTTTCAAATGTATGCTGTCTTCCCGAGGCATTCCGTCTTGAACATGTCATCGATGGATGGGAGGGTTGTACCCGTGATGGAGTTGATTCAGTCTAGAACATTCTGTAGTCCGTGGCGACCCTCTGCGTTGCAGCCTCCACACCACACGGCCATGCATCAAGTCAAAATGCTGTCCACCGTACAACCCGGGAAAAATACGAAGCTTCAATGAGAGCCCTCATCTCCTCACACTCCTAACGCAGTAATCCCTTTTGTAACGAGAGAGATATGAATGATGGTGAAGGCAATTGCCGAGTAAGGTCCAGAATACACTCCGACTCAGACTTGAAATAAACAAGAGGACAGTGAAGAAATCCAGAGACAAAATCACAAACAGTAGTACTCGAACTGGGTCTCCTACGGTTGAGCATTGAGTGCTCGGCTCGAGACCTTCATGCACAGACATTCCATGCATCAATGTTGACAGGCAATAATTTGCAGTCTGACCCTTAAAGGGAAGGTGGCAGCTAACAACACTATGGGGAATGCTGTGTTGCCTCCCAGGTGCCAGAGTACGGGATGTCTCGGATCGGGTCCAGAAAATTCTGAAGGGAGAGGGCGAGCAGCCAGCTCTCTTGGTACATGTTGGTACCAGTGACATCGATAGGAAAATGGAGGTGGTCCTGAAGAGAGATTTTCGGGAGTTAGGAAGGAAGCTGAGAAGCAGGACCTCCAGGGTAGTAAACTCGGGATTGCTACATGTGCCACATGCTAGCGAGGGCAAGAATAGTAGGATCAGGCAGATGAATGCGTGGCTGAGAGACTGGTGCAGGGGGCAGGGCTTCAGATTCGTGGATCATTGGGATCTCTACTGGGGGAAGTATGACCTGTTCAAAATGGACGGGTTACACCTGAACCCGAAGGCGATCAATATCCTGGTGGGAAACTTTAATAGAGCTGTTAGGGAAGGTTTAAACTAATTTGACAGGGGTATGGAACCGGAATGAAAGAGCAGAGCAGGGGGAAACAGAATTATATCTAACATAGTGAGCAGTGAAGATGTCAGGAAAGACAGACAGGCGTTTGGGCAAATTTGCAGCCATTGGGATAAATTGCGGTGCAATAAAGTTGCGGTGCAATCAAAGCAAAGGTACCGAGTACTGGTCTTAGGTGTTATACTTAAATGCACTCAGCATAAGGAATAAGGTGGATGATCTTTTGGTACAGTTACAGATTGGCAGGTATAATATTGTGGTCATCACTGAGACGCGGCTAAAGGATGCACGTCTCTGGTAGCTGACGTCCAATGATACACGGTGTATCAGAAGGATATGCATGTAGGCAGAGTGGGTGGCGTGGCTTTATTGGTAAGAAATGATATTAAATCATTAGAAAGAGGTCACCTAGGATCGGAGGGTGCAGAATCATATGGGTAGAGCTACGAAATCGCAGGGGTAAAAGGACACTGATGGCAGTTATATGCAGGCCTCCAAACAGCTGCAGTAATGTGGATTACAAAATGCAACAGGAAATAGGAAAGGCTTGTCAGAAGGGCAGTGTTATGATAATTGTGGGGAATTTAACATGCGAGTGGATGGGAAAATTAGGTCGGCACTGGATCTCAAGAGAGAGAATTTGTAGAATGACTGCGAGATGGATTTTTTAGAACAGCTTGTTGTTCAGCCCACTAGGGGATCGGCTGTACTGGTTGGATATTGTGCAGAGAGATTGAGGTGAAGGAACCGGTAGGAGGCAGTGATCATAAAATGATTGAGTTCATGAGAAGCTGAAATTCGATGTGTCGGTATTTCATAGAAACATGGAAATATAGAAAATAGGTGCAGGAGTAGGCCCTTCGGCCCTTCGAGCCTGCACCGCCATTTATTATGATCATGGCTGATCATCCAACTCAGAACCCCGTCCCAGCCTTCCCTCCATACCCCCTGATCCCGGTAGCCACAAGGGCCATATCTAACTCCCTCTTAAATATAACCAATGAACTGACCTCAACTGTTTCCTGTGGCAGAGAATTCCACAGATTCACCACTCTCTGTGTGAAGAAGTTTTTCCTAATCTGGGTCCTAAAATCTTCCCCTCTATCCTCAAACTGTGACCCCTTGTTCTGGACTTCCACAACATCGGGAACAATCTTCCTGCATCTAGCCTGTCCAATGCCTTTAGCATTTTATACGTTTCAAAAAGATCCCCCCTCAATCTTCTAAATTCCAACGAGTACAAGCCCAGTTCATCCAGTCTTTCTTCATATGAAAGTCCTGCCATCCCAGGAATCAATCTGGTGAACCTTCTTTGTACTCCCTCTATGGCAAGGATGTCTTTCCTCGGAGTGGGGGACCAAAACTGCACACAATACTCCAGGTGTGGTCCCACCAAGGCCTTGTATAACTGCAGTAGTACCTCCCTGCTCCTGTACTCGAATCCTCTCGCTATAAATGCCAGCATACCATTCGCCTTTTTCACTGCCTGCTGTACCTGCATGCCCACTTTCAATGACTGGTGTATAATGACACCCAGGTCTCGTTGCACCTCCCCTTTTCCTAATCGGCCACCATTCAGATAATAATCTGTTTTCCTATTTTTGCCACCAAAGTGGATAACTTCACACTTATCCACATTAAATTGCATCTGCCATGAATTTGCCCACTCACCCAACCTATCCAACTCACTCTGCATTCTCTTAGCATCCTCCTCACAGCTAACACTGCCACCGAGCTTCGTGTCATCCGCAAACTTGGAGATGCTGCATTTAATTCCCTCATCCAAGTCATTAATATATATTGGAAACAACTGGGGTCGCAGCACTGAGCCTTGCGGTACCCCACTAGTCACCGCCTGCCATTCTGAAAAGGTCCCGTTTATTCCCACTCTTTGCTTCCTGTCTGCTAACCAATTCTCCATCCACATCAATACCTTACCCCCAATACCGTGTGCTTTAAGTTTGCACACTAATCTCCTGTGTGGGACCTTGTCAAAAGCCTTTTGAAAATCCACATGTACCAGATCCACTGGTTATCCCCTATCCACTCTACTAGTTGCATCCTCAAAAAATTCTATGAGATTCGTCAGACATGATTTTTCTTTCACAAATCCATGTTGACTTTGTCCGGTGATTTCACCGCTTTCCAAATGTGCTGTTATCACATCTTTGATAACTGACTCCAGAAATTTCCCCACCACCAACGTTAGGCTAACCGGTCTATAATTCCCCGGTTTCTCTCTCCTTCATTTTTTAAAAAGTGGGGTTACATTAGCCACCCTCCAATCCTCAGGAACTAGTCCAGAATCTAACGAGTTTTGAAAAATGATCACTAATGCATCCACTATTTCTTGGGCTACTTCCTGAAGTACTCTAGGATGCAGACCATCTGGCCCTGGGGATTTATCTGCCTTCAATCCCTTCAATTTACCTAACACCACTTCCCTACTAACATGTATTTCGCTCTGTTCCTCCATCTCACTGGACCCTCTTTCCCCTACTATTTCTGGAAGATTATTTATGTCCTCCTTAGTGAAGACAGAACCAAAGTAATTATTCAATTGGTCTGCCATGTCCTTGGTCCTCAAAATCAATTCACCTGTTCCTGTCTGTAGGGGACCTACATTTATCTTTAACAGTCTTTTCCTTTTTACATATCTATAAAAGCTTTTACAGTCAGTTTTTATGTTCCCTGCCAGTTTTCTCTCATAATCCTTTTCCCCCTTCCTAAGTAATCCCTTTGTCCTCCTCTGCTGAACTTTGAATTTCTCCCAGTCCTCAGGTGAGACACTTTTTCTGGCTAATTTGTATGCTTCTTCTTTGGAATTGATACTATCCCTAATTCCTCTTGTCAGCCACGGGTGCACTACCTTCCTTGATTTATTCTTTTGCCAAACTGGGATGAACAATTGTTGTAGTTCATCCATGCAAACTTTAAATGCTTGCTATTGCATATCCACCGTCAATCCTTTAAGTGTCATTTGCCAGTCTATCTTAGCTAATTCACTTCTCATACCTTCAAAGTTACCCCTCTTTAAGTTCAATAGCTTTGTTTCTGAATTAACTATGTCACTCTCCATCTTAATGAAGAATTCCACCATATTATGGTCACTCTTACCCAAGGGGCCTCTCACGACAACATTGCTAATTAACCCTTCCTCATTGCTGAAAACCCAGTCCAGAATAGCCTGCTCTCTAGTTGGTTCCTCGACATGTTGGTTCAAAAAACCATCCCGCATACATTCCAAGAAATCCTCTTCCTCAGCACCTTTACCAATTTGGTTCACCCAATCTACATGTAGATTGATGTCACCCATTATAACTGCTGTTCCTTTATTGCACACATTTCTAATTTCCTGTTTAATACCATCTCCGACCTCACTACTACTGTTAGGTGGCCTGTACACAACTCCCACCAGCGTCTTCTGCCCCTTAGTGTTACGCAGCTCTACCCATATCGATTCCACGTCTTCCCGGCTTATGTCCTTCCTTTCTATTGCGTTAATCTCTTCTTTAACCAGCAACGCCACCCCACCTCCCCTTCCTTCATGTCTATCCTTCCTGAATATTGAATATCCCTGAACGTTGAGCTCGCATCCCTGGTCACCCTGGAGCCATGTCTCTGTGATCCCAGCTATATCATAATTATTAATAGCAATCTACACTTTCAATTCATCGACCTTATTACGAATGCTCCTTGCCTTGACACACAAAGCCTTCAGGCGCTCTTTTACAACTCTCTTAGCCCTTATAAAATTATGTTGAAAAGTGTCCCTTTTTAATACTTGCCCTGGATTTGTCGGCCTGCCACTTTTACTTTTCCCCTTACCACTTTTTGTTTCTGCCCTCACTTTACACCCCTCTGTCTCTCTGCACTCGTTTCCATCCCCCTGTTGTGAACTAACCTTCTCTCGCCTAGCCTCTTTAATTTGATTCCCACCCCCCAACCATTCTAGTTTAAAGTCACCTCAGTAGCCCTCACTAATCTTCCTGCCAGGGTATTGGTCCCCCTGGGATTCAAGTGTAGCCCGTCCTTTTTGTACAGGTCACGCCTGCGCCAAAAGAGGTCCCAATGATCCAAAAACTTGAATTCCTGCCCCCTGCTCCAATCCCTCAGCCACGCATTTATCCTCCACCTCATCGCATTCCTACTCTCACTGTCGCGTGGCACAGGCAGTAATCCCGAGATGACTACCTTTGAGGTCCTTTTTCTCAATTCCCTTCCTAGCTCGCTATATTCTCCTTTCAGGACCTCATCCCTTTTGCTACCTATGTCATTGGTACCTATATGTACCACGACCTCTGGCTCCTTCAGGATATCTTAAACACGATCAGAAATACCCCGGACCCTGGCACCAGGGAGGCAAACTACGATCCGGATCTCTGGACTGCGTCCACAGAATCGCCTATCTGACCCCCTTACTATCGAGTCCCCTATCACAACTGCCCTCCTCTTCCTTGCCCTACCCTTCTGAGCTACAGGGACAGACTCTGTGCCGGAGGCACGGCCACTGTCGCTTCCCCCGGGTAAGCTGTCCCCCGCAACAGTACTCAAACAGGAGTACCTATTGTTAAGGGGCACAGCCACCGGGGTACTCTCTATTACTTGACTCTTCCCCTTCCCTCTCCTAACCGTGAACCACTTGTCTGCCTCCCGTGGCCCCAGTGTGACCACTTGCCTATAACTCCTCTCTATCAACTCCTCACTCTCCCTGACCAGACGAAGGTCATCGAGTTGCAGCTCCAGTTCCGTAACGCTGTCCCTTAGGAGCTGCATCTCGATGCACTTGGCGCAGATGTAGACGTCCGGGAGGCTTGTAGACTCCAGGGCCTCCCACATCCGACACCGAGAACAGCAAACTGCCCTCACACTCATACTGCCCCTCTCCTCAAATAACAACTGAAAATGAATGCCAAACCTTCCTCGCCTCGCTCGTTTCCGCCTAAGCCCGTTGAGCCGAAGCCCTTAAGTCTTCACTCTGCTCCCGGCTCACTCCGCCGCCCACAAACTACGCTGCCGCTCTATGAGGCTCTGCCCCTTTTAAATCTGCCGCGCTGCACTGCCCGACGTCACACGCCTGCGCAGTCCCGCTTCTCAGAACGCCGTTAGAGAAAAAAAAATAACGAAAATTTCAAAAGTATCTTTCTCGGCACTCGTCACGTACCTCGTGACGGGTAAAAGAAGAAGCATAAATTGAAAGCACTTTGGAGTCCAGTGTTGCTATTAACTGATGGTATTTATTAGTAACTACGCAATAGAGTAATATAAATGCAGATATCTCACACAGGTTATCAATGAATATATATTGATGGAGAGAGAGACGGGGAGAGGTTTGAGTCTTCAGGTGAGCTGACGCCGTCGATCTTCCAGTTATCTTTAGATCACCAACTGTGAACAAAACAAAGGGTACCGTTCTTCTGTGGTGGAATTATCAACCCAGGCGATGTTTGGAGACATAAACACCTCCCCACCAGTCACCCCCTTTTCACCCTGCGAGAGTCATTGATCTATTCGCCTGATTGATCCTCCAAAACTATAAACCTCACTCAGTTCCCAAAACCATGTCTGAGGTCTACTGCCTGAACTTTTATTTATTACCCGTGTTAAATGCCAACTGTTACCTAAACAGTTCCTCCCTTCTCTGTCTGTAAGAATGCAGAAGCTGAAAGCAGTGCCCTTGTACAGATGTCAGCATGCTGTGAGCAGTCCTCGACTCTCTCTCTCTCTTGAAAACAAATGTCGGTGTTAAATAATTCTGTCTTTTTAACAAGGTTTTTGTGCTGGACACCTCTCTCTCTCTGTCTGTCTTTTTTAAAAGCACAGTACATAGGGGTAAATCAGGACCCCTTCATACAGATAATACATGAAATTGCCATTCCGGTAGGAAACAACCGATACCAGTGGGCAGGGCACTTGGCCCGCTGGTCTTCACCACTGAGGGCACCGGCGTACAGGAGTGAGGAGCTCACATTGCAGTCGGTGTGGCCGCACACAGTTTTAGGGGAAAATGCCATTGAACTGGATAGAATGTACAGGGAGTTCTACGGGGATATTACTAAACTCGGAGGACTGAGTTATCGAGAGAGGAAGGGTAGGTTGGGACGTTATTGCCTGGAGCGTAGTTGTAAATTTACACAGTTCCATAAACGCCAGAGGGGCACAGACAAAGGGAATAGGCATAGTGTCTTACCCAGGGTTGGGTTATCGAGCACCGGACGGCACAGGATTGAGCTGAGAGTGGGTGAAAAGGCGAAAGAGAGAGGGATAAGGGAGACAGATTGTTTAGAGAGAACAGGGAGGGGGGAGAGAGAGAGTGCCGTGGGGGAGCGTGAAAGAAGTGAAAGAGGTGTGCAGAGGGAGCAGGGAAAGAGCGGGCGGAGAAAGCTCGAGGAAATGAGGGGAGGTGAGGGGGTAGAGAGAAAGGTGGAGGGAGCGGGGAAGAACGGAACTGGGGGAATAGTGAGAAATGTGGGGATAGATGGCGAGAGAGGTTTGACGATGTTTCGCAGGGAGAATATGATGGCGACAAGAGGAGGTGTGAGAGTAGGAGGGAAGGGGCAGAGAATGTGAGGAGGGAATTTGAAAGGATCGGGGAGTGAGAGTGAAGGGCAAACAAGGAGGAGAAATTGGGGTAAATGACTTGATTCACTTCGCCTCCAGTGGCTGTCGACAGAGATCCTTAATCTTTTCAGGAACATCCGGAAACAAAGGTGCCGACTTTTCGCAGATGAAACGCCAATCACGATTGCAACGGTCGTTCCCTAGATGCGAGTTGCAATCTAAACAGACGGAAGATCGAGAGAACACGCTGTACAGGAGACTCGGGCCCACATTCCTGTCCAACAGGGATAAACAATTTAAGCAGAGACAAAACAGCTCCAGCAGAGAACCCGATCCGAGATCGTCCACAAGCTAACCCATGAAATCGCTCTCTCCTAACAGCCTGAGTCAGTCCGCAAACTCATCCCACTCATCCACTGTCACGCCAGTACCCAGACAGATACCACGGTCCCAATGTCTCCCCAGAATACTGTGGCTGTCCCTAAATTAATCGTACTGATCCAATGTCGCCCCACAGCCCTGTGTCTCTCCAAACTAACTCACCGAACCACTTTTTCACCACAGTCCCCTGTCACTCCCCATACGAATCAAACAGGCCCACCCTCTCCCCTCAGATCTGTTTAACTCCCCGAACAAACCCCACTGTCCCACCGTCTCCGCACAGACTTATCTCTGTCCCGAGATGAATCCCACTTGTCCACAAACTTCCCTCAGCCCTAGTCGGTCCCAGATTAATCCCGTTGCTCTTCCCTCTACCCAGAGCTTCGCGCCAGTCTGCTAACATATCCCACTGCACCGCACTCTCCTCATAGCCTCGGGTCCGTCTCCAGACTTACACCACTGGTGTAAGTCTGGAGACTTACACTCCCTCCCACATCCGTGCGTCAGTTCGCAAACTAATCCCATTAACCCACTGTGTGTCCATCGCCTGTGTCGGTCTCCAAACTGATCCAGTTGTCCTACTCCCGGCCTTCAGATCTCTGACATTCACCAAACTAATCCTGCTGTTGCTCCCCCTCCTCACAGCCCGGTGACTATCTCCAAAATGATCCCACTCCACCGCGCCCTCCTCACCGACAATCGTCAGTACCCAAATGACGTAATCCCTGTGTTCTGAGCTCTCCCCACTGCCCCCTGGAGGTTTCCGAAATATTCACAATGCTCCGTCCTTCCCCGGCAGACACATGTCGGGTTCAAAATGTTCCCATTGTCCCAAACTTTCCCGACATCCTCATACTCCCTTTTCCCCCCGTCAGGACTATTTCAATGCCCAACTCTCACCCCACAGACCAGTCCAAATCTCACCCGTCTTCGCATTTTCCAATCCAGTATGCACGGTATCGGTACACAAGTTTCTGGGATAGAAAACTCTGGGAAATTAAATTTATCTGATTAATTCCAAGAAACGAAAACTATTTAGAGAGCTTCTCTCGGTTGACTACACCAGGAATCTGTGATGGGACGGTGCGGAGGGAGGTTCACTCTGTGTCTGACCCCGGGTGTGTGTGATGGGACGGTGTGGAGGGGGATTCACTCTGTGTCTCACCCCGGGATTGTGTGATGGGACGGTGTGGAGGGAGATTCACTCTGTGCCTGACCCCGGAGTGTGTGATGGGACGGTGTGGAGGGAGATTCACTCTGTGTGTGACCCCGGAGTGTGTGATGGGACGGAATGCAGGGAGATTCACTCTGTGTCTGAACCCGGAGGTGTTTGATGGTACGTTGTGGATGGAACTGCACTCTGTGTCTGACTCCGAGTATGTGTCTTGGGAGTGTAGTATGGGTGTCACTCAGTGTCTCACCCGGCACTGTGTGCTGGGAGTATATTGTGGGTGTCACTCTCTGTCTGACCCCGGGAGTGTGTGATGGTACGTTGTGGAGGGAGATTCACTCTGTGTCTGACCCCGGGAGTGTGTGATGGGACGTTGTGGAGGAAGATTCACTCTGTGTCTGATCCCGGAGTCTGTGATGGGACGGTATGGAGGGAGCTGCACTCTGTGTCTGACCCCGGGAGTGTGTGACGGGACGGTGCGGAGGGAGATTCACTCTGTGTCTGACCCCGGGAGTGTGTGATGGGACGGTGTGGAGGGAGATTCACTCTGTGTCTGACCCCGGGAGTGTGTGACGGGACGGTGCGGAGGGAGATTCACTCTGTGTCTGACCCCGGAGTCTGTGATGGGACGGTGAGGAGGGAGATTCACTCTGTGTCTGACCCCGGAGGTGTGTGATGGTACGTTGTGGAGGGAGCTGCACTCTGTGTCTGACCCGAGTATGCGTCTTGGGAGTGTAGTATGGGTGTCACTCTGTGTCTCACCCGGGACTGTGTGCTGGGAGTATATTGTGGGTGTCATTCTGTGTCTGACCCCGGGAGTGGGTGATGATTCTTGTGGGAACTTCTTGTGCTGTGGCACATACCGCTTCATCCCTTGATTTGATTTCAAGCAGACTTGCATTGCGGTTTGAACATTCCTGCACCGCTGTGTTGTAAGATGTATCAAACATGGATACGTAATAACATCGGTCTTTATTTTGGATCCACTCCTCGGAACACGTATGCTCTGGAAATTAGGAATAAGTAGCAGTGAATATCATTCCCTACCGTCCCATCACGCACATCGGGGTGAGAGATAGAGTGAATCTCCCTCCATTCCGTCCCATCCAACACCACACGGGATCAGACCCTTCTACCGTCATTAATGATGCCCTCACACGCACCTCCTCCATTTCCCGCACTTCAGCCCTCACCCCATCCTCCCGCCACCACAACAGGGACAGAGATCCCTTTGACCTCACCTACCACCCCACCAGCCTCCGGATGCAGCACATTATCCTTCGTAACTTCAGCCACCTTCAACAGGATTCCACCACGAAGCACATCTTTCCCTCTATAACCCTCTCCCCTTTCCGCAGGGATCGTTCCCTCCGCGACTCCCTAGTGTACACGTCCCTCCCCACGGATCTCCCACCCGGCACCTTCCCTTGTAACCGTAGGTGTTACACCTGTCCCTACATCTCCTCTTTCACTATTTCTCCGGGCCCCAAACAGTCCGGCCAGGTGAGGCAACACCTCACTTGTGAGTTTTTTGGGGCTATTTTTTGCATTCGGTGCTCCCGATGCGGCCTCCTCTACATCGGTGAAAGCCGACACAGATTGGGGGACCGCTTCGTCGAGCACCTCCACTCCGTCTGCCACAAAAGACAGGATCTCGCGGTTGCCACTCACTTCAATTCTGCTTCCCACTCCCATTCCGATATGTCCGGACATGGCCTCCTCTACTGTCATGATGAGACTAAACTCAGGTTGGAGGAGCAACACCTCGTATACCGTCTGGGTAGTCTCCAGACCCTTGGCCTGAATTCTCTAACTTCCGGTAATTCCCATCCCCTCCCTTCCCCCATCCCATTTTCCTTCTGCCCCCTCCTTCTGCTGTCTGTCACCTCCCTCATGATTCTGCCTCTTTCTACTACCCTTTGTGCTTTTACCTATTCTTTCTACACCTTTCCTGCCTATCCTGTCCCTTCTTCCCCTCCCCCATCCCTTGATCTTTCCCCGTACTGGTTTTTCACCTGGCTTCTACCTGCCTTCTCCTTTCCACCCTCTCCCCACATCTTCTTCATAGGGCCCCTGTCCCCTCCCTCTTCAGTCCTGACGAAGAGTCTCGGCCCGAAACGTTGACTGTTCCTTTTCACGGATGGTGCCCGACCTACTGAGTTCCTGCAGGGTGCTGCGTGTGTTGCTTTGCTCCCATCACCTGCAGAGTATTTTGTGTTTACCGAGTGAAGCACCCGGCGTACCATCCTATCACGCACTACCGAGCTCAGACACTAGGGGTCGGGCTCGCCGCCCCATCCCACCACACACTTCCGGGATCAGACTCAGAATATAGCTTCCTCTCACTCTGCTCAGCGATGAGTAGCGGGAGAACGTGTGCGGGCTGGTGTGTTAACTCACTTTTTCTGCTGAACAGCAGTTGACAGATTTGAGCCTTGACTTCGCTGAGAGTATGGTACTTCATTTCGAGGTCTGAGATCTGTTGATGGAGATCAGTTAATGTCAGTTTGGAGTTCAGGGCGGAGTTTGTATTTTCGTTCACGAAAAATTCGCTTTCGAGGATGGAGAGGTTTCAGCTGAGGACGGAAATATTCCTGAGACAGGTGCTTCGGGAGACAACCAAAATATTGTATTCAAGGGTTGAGTTCAATTCATTTACCTGCTGTCCACACTGGCGCTTGGTACTGTTCATCTCCTGGTATTGTTCACAAAGTTTCTGGTGCCCTCGGTCGGAGGTGATCAGAGAGTGACGAAACTGTGATACTGAGAATGATGGTTAGGCTGTGTCGGTGTCACGCTAAGGGACGTGTAGGTGTCACACTGTGGGGCTTATCGGCAACACGGTGAGCGGTGTGTCAGTATCACGTTGAGTGTCCTGTTGGAGTCACGCTGAGGGACTTGTCCTTATCATGGAGAGCGATGTTTCGGGGTCACATTAAGGGTCCTGTCGGTGCTGCGCTGAGGGGCTTGTTGGGGTCACATTAAGGGTCCTGTCGGTGCTGCGCTGAGGGGCTTCTCGGGTCACAGTGTGGTGCATGTCGCTGTCACGATGCGGAATATGTCGGTGCAACGGTGAGGGGTAATCGGTGTCTGACGGATCTATCCCTTTAAAAATTTTATATGTATCATAAGATGTCCTCTTAATCCCTGCGAAAACAGTGCCAGACGATTCAATCTTTCCTCCTTGTCTATCCACCCTATTTTATGGAATTCACCTGATGAACCTCTTCTGCACCGCCTCCAAGGCCGGTATACCGTTCCTCACTTGAGGAGACCAGAACTGCACATAGTACTCACGATGTGCAGTTGCACAGGTGCACAGTACCCTGTGAAGTTGCAGCTTAAATCCCTGCTCCTGAATTCAATCCCTCCAGCAACGAAAGTCAATATTTCATTTGCAATGTTTTATTCATATAAATAGTTATATCCTCACAGAGGTAGTCGAAAAGGATCTGCCTTTGCTGAATCGATGCTGCGCCTGCTTGATGGATTCATTTCCTTCCACATGTCTCCCTATTTCTTATTTAATGGTAACTCAGTATTTTCCCAAGACCAGATGTTAAACTAACTGGCCAAGAGTTACGCAAACACGAGGATATCTGCAGATGCTGGAATTTCAAGCAACACATATATAAGTTGCTGGTGAAAGCAGCAGGCCAGGCAGCATCTCTAGGAAGAGGTACAGTCGACGTTTCGGGCCGAAACCCTTCGTCAGGCCTACCTGAAAGAAGAGCTAGTAAGAGATTTGAAAATGGGAGGGGGAGGGGCATAGCCGAAATGATAGGAGAAGACAGGAGGGGGAGGGATGGAGCCAAGAGATGGAGAGTTGATTGGCTAAAGGAATATGAGGAGATCTTGGGACAGGAGTCTTAGGGAGAAAGGAAAGTGGGATGGGTGTGAAAGCCCGGAGGATAGGTAAGGGGTAGAGAGAGAGAGACAGAGGGAGAAAAAGGAGAGAGAGAGAAAGACTGCGTGTATATAATACACACACATTCCTCGGACTTCGCCGCATTTGCTCTCAGGATGAGGCTTTACATTCCAGGAAGAAGGAGATGTCCTTAACTTCCGGCACCTCCAACGGTATCCCACCACTAAGCACAGCTTTCCCTCCTCCCGTCTCTCTGTTTTCTGCAGGGATCGCTCCCTACGAGACTCCCTTGTCCATTCCTCCACCCCATCCCTCCCCACCGATCTCCCTCCTGGCACTTATCCTTGTAAGCGGAACATGTGCTACATATGCCCTTACACTTCCGCCCTCACTACCATTCAGGGCCCCAGACAGTTCTTCCAAGTGAGGCGACGCTTCACCTGTGAGTCGGCTGGGGTGATATACTGCGTCCGGTGCTCCCGATGCGGCTTTCTATATATTGGCGAGACCCGACGCAGACTGGGAGATCGGTTCGCTGAAGACCTACGCTCTGTCCGCCAGAGAACGCAGGATCTCCCTGCGACCACATATTTTAGTTCAAGGTCCCATTCCCATTCTGATATATCGATCCACGGTCTCCTTTACTGTAAAGATGAAGCTACACTCAGGTTGTAGGAATAACACCTTATATTCCGTTTCGGTACCCTCCAACCTGATAGCAGGAATACTGACTTTTCAAACTTCCGCTAATGCCCCACCTCCACCTCGTACCCCATCTGTTATTTATTTATATCACCCATTCTTTTTCTGTCTCTCCTTTTTCTCCCTCTGTCCCTCTCCCTACACTCCTTGTCCATACTCTGGACTTTTCCCTCACTCCCCCTTTTCTTTCTACGTAGGCCTCCTGTCCCATGATCCTCTCATACCCCTTTTGTCAATTAACTGTCCAGCTCTTGGCTCCATCCCTCCCTCTCCTGTCTTCTCCTATCGTATTGCATCTCCCCCTTCCACTCCCACTTTCAAATCTCTTACTAGCTCTTCTTTCACTTCTGCCTGACGAAGGATCTCGGCCCGAAACGTCGACTCTATCTCTTCCTAGAGATGCAGCCTGGCCTGCGGCGTTCACCAGCAACTTTTCCATGTGTGGCCTGTAGTTACATGCCTTTCGCCTACATTTTTTGCCTACACTGGCCTGACATTTGCCTTCTTCCAATCCATTGGGATCTGCCCAGCTTCCAGAGAATTTTGGTAAAATTTTGCCAAAGATTCTGCCATAACCCCTGCCATACTTTTCAGTACCCTGGAGTGCATTCGATCAGGACTAGGGGAGTGGTCTATCTATAGGCCCACAAGTTTCCTCAGCGCTACCTCCTTAGTGATAGCTATTGTATCGAAGTCCTCACCTCCCATCCCATCCATAACATCGCACTTTGGCATATTAGTCGTGGCCTCCATTGTGAGGACCGACACAAAATAGTCATTCAGAGCATCTGGCATTTACGCACTATCAAATATCAATGCCCCTTCTCGTCTTCCACGGGACCTTCATTCACTTTTGCCAACCTTTCCTCTTTATAAAGTTATCAAACCTTCGACTATTCGTTTTTTATATTTTATGCTGGTTCATTTTCATAATCTAGCTTCACTTCCTTTATTGCTCACTCAATAGCAGCTTTGTTTTTTTTTAAATATTTCCCCAAACACACTCCTCTTGGCGAATTCGTACGCACGAGTTTTTAATGAGATAACTATAAAACAATTACAGCACGGAAACAGGCCTTCTCTGTCCTTCTAGTCCGTGCCCAACTCTTACTCCCACCGACTTGCACTTAGCCCATAACCCTCCATTATTTTCCTGCCCATATATCGATCTAATTTAACTTTAAATGACAACATCAAACATGCTTCAACCACTTCTGCAGGATGCTTGTTACACGCAGCTGCCACTCTCTGAGTAAAGAAATTCCCGCTCATGTTACCCCTAAACTTTTGCCCTTTAACTCTCAACTCATGTGCTCTTGTTTGAATCTCCCCCACTCTCAATGGAAAAAGCCTATCCACATCATCTCTATCTATCCCACTTATAATTTTAAATACCTCTATCTAGTCCCCCTTCAACCTTCTACGCTCCAAAGAATAAAGACCCAACTTGTTCAACCTTTCTCTGTAACTTAGGAGATGAAACCCAGGCAACATCCGAGTAAGTTTCCTCTCTACTCTCTCAATTTTATTGACATCTTTCCTATTATTCGGTGAAAAGAACTTTACTCAATACTGCAAATTTGTCCTTACCAATGCCTTATATAATTTCAACATTACAACCCATCTTCTATCCTCAATGTTCTGATTTATAAGGACCAGCATACCAAAAGCTTTCTTCACCAGCCTCTCCACATGAGATCCTCGGTCAGGGAACATTGCACCATTATTCCTAGATCCCTCTGTTCTACTGTATTCTTCACTGCCCTACCATTTACCATGTATGTCCTATTTATTAGTCCTACCAAAATGTAGCACCTCACATTTATCGGCATTAAACTCCATCTGCCATCTATCAGCCCACTCTTCTAAATGGTCCAAATCTCTCTGCAAACTTTGAAAACCTACTTCATTATCCACATCTCCACCTATCTTAGTATCATCTGCATACTTACTAATCCAATTTACCACCCCATGATGCATATCATGAATATATAACAGAAACAACTTTGGATCCAGTACAGTTCCCTGAGGCACACCACTAGACACTGTCCTCAAATCTGACACACAGTTATCCACCACCACTCTCTGGCGTCTCCCATCCAGCCACTGCTGAATCCATTTTACTACTTCGATAGTAATGCCTAACAATTGAACCTTCCTAACTAACCTTCTGCGTGGAACCTTGTCAAAGACCTTACTGATGTCCATATAGACAACACCCACCGCTTTACCCTCGTCATCTTTCCTGGTAACATCTTCATATGTTCAATAAGATGCGGAGCGTGTAAGTGTCACGGTGAGTTTGTGTCGGTCTGATGGTGAGGGGCGTGTCTCTGTCACAGCGAAGAACGTGTCGTCACAGTGCTGGGCTCGTGTCAAAGTGAGTGATGTGCTGTTATCACAATGGGGGGTGAATAGGCGAGCTGTGAGGGGTTTGTCGGTGTCACGGTGGGGGATGTGTTGTTTTTACGGCGACCATTATGTCAGCGATGCAGTGGGGTGAGTGTTGGTGCCACGATAAGGGAGGAGTCCGATTCAAAATGAGGAACGTGACTATGTCACAGTGAAGGATGTGTCCACGTCACAGTGCGGGACGTGTCGGCACCACGGTGAAGGGCGTGTCGGTGTTACTGTGAGTCTTTATTACAGTATGGAGTGTGTCGGTATCAGTTTGAGGGTTTTGTCGCATCATGTTGAGGGATGTGTTGATGGCGGTCGTGTCGGGGTCACAGTGATTGGTGTGTGGTGGTCATGGTACGGGGCCCGTCAGTACCGCAGTGAGGGGTGTGTTGTTATCACTGTTCCGGGTGTTTCGGGGTAATGTAGGGGAGTGTCGCTGTTAGAGTGGTCATTTTTATTCTCTGTGGTTTGGTCGGTACGAACGGTGTTGAACTCACCATGAATCCTCCAGCAGATACCCGTGATAATGAGAGTCGCTGTTAAAACGCCGATTAGCCATATGCTTGAGTCTGATCGGTCTCTCCATGTGGATCGTTCACTGCCCATGTCGTCTGTCGAAAAATCGTTCCTCGACATTGTTATTCGTCACCTTCCCTGATCTAATCCAACCCTGCACTTCCCACTCTCTGAGTTCAAATCCGTCTCTCCCCTCCTGAAGAGCAGTGCACGTAAATCACATAAATGTACAGGGCCTTCGGCCACAATTTTGTGCTATGCCATGAATCCTTTCTGCCGACGCAATGTCCATCTCCCTCCAGTCCTTGTCACCGCTCGAACGAAATACACCGGCTGTCAGAACTCCCTGTACCTCTCATAATGATATAAACCTGCGTCTCCTCCCCGACCCCCCACACCCCCAGACTCCGCTGCTGCAGAGAAATACACCGGATATACGGTGTACCAGTGTATATCGTAATGATACAGAACTGTATCAGTTCACCCTACAGACTCCACCGAACCAGGTAAACACACAGTCTGTCTGGGCCATCTGCTTATAGATTATACTCTCTATTCCAGGCACCCCCACACTCTTCCCGTAACCGGGCAACCAGAAATCAATTAGTGAATTCAGAAATGTCAAATTCTTTCCCAATTCCTATCTGCCCTGTCGCTCGTTTCCTTTGTTCTCCTCTGCATTCTCAGTGTGTGAAACCCATCCGTGTACACAGAAGTCACCCTCTCCTTCAAGATTTACCACTAGTGCCGGTCTAGGACTTCCCCTAGGGCACTGTGGTTAAATAGCGCTTGGGCTTCAAATTACCAGCTATATTATTAAGGCATCTGTTAGTCTTTCGAGACCATGGATCTGTGCCTGGAAAGTCTTCACTATCCAGGGCGCAGGCCTGGGCATGGTTGAATGGAAGACCGGCAGTTGCCCATGCTGCAAGTCTCTCCTCTCCACGACACCGATGTTGTCCAATTTGCCGATGATACAAAGATTGGAGGAGTAGTGGACAGTGAGGAAGGTTTTCAAAGTTGGCAGAGGGACTTGGGCCAGCTGGAAAAATATCTGAAAAACGGCAGATGGAGTTTAATGCATAGAAGTGTGAGGTATTGCACTTTGGAAAGACAAACCAAGGTAGAACATACAGGGTTAATGGTAAGGCTGTGAGGAGTGCAGTAGAACAGAGGGATCTGGGAATGCAGAGACAAAATTCCTTAAAGTGGAGTCACAGGTAGGTAGGGTCGTAAAGCGAGCTTTTGGTACATTGGTATTTATTAATCAAAGTATTGAGTATAAGAGCTGGAGTGTTATCATGAGGTTGTATAAGGTATTGGCGAGGCCAGATCTCGACTATTGTGTTCAATTATGATCACCAAATTACAGGAAGGGTATTAATAAGTTTGAAAGAGTACAGAGAAGGTTTACAATGATGTTGCCGGAACTTAACAAGCTCAGTTACAGAGAAAGGTTGAATAGGTTAGGACTTTATTCCCTGGATCGTAGAAGAATGAGGAACAACAATTGTTCATCCCAGTTTGTCAAAAGAATAAATCAGGTAAGGTAGTCCACCCGTGGCTGACAAGGGAAATTAGGGATAGTATCAATTCCAAAGAAGAAGCATACAAATTAGCCAGAAAAAGCGGCTCACCTGAGGACTGGGAGAAATTCAGAGTCCAGCAGAGGAGGACAACGAGCTTAATTAGGAAGGGAAAACAAGATTGTGAGAGAAAACTGGCAGGGAACATAAAAACTCACTGTAAAAGCTTTTATAGATATGTAAAAAGGAAAAAATAAAAAGACTGGTAAAGACAAATGTAGGTCCCCTACAGACAGAAACAGGTGAATTGATTATGGGGAGCAAGGACATGGCAGACCAATCAAATAACTACTTTGGGCCCGTCTTCACTAAGGAGGACATAAATAATCTTTCGGAAATAGTACGGGACTGAGGGTCTAGTGAGATGGAGGAACTGAGGGAAATAAATGTTAGTAGGGAGGTGGCGTTAGGTAAATTGAAGGGATTAAAGGCAGATAAATCCCACGGGCCAGATAGTCTGAATCCCAGAGTGCTTAAGGAAGTAGCTCAAGAAATAGTGGATGCATTAGTGATAATTTTTCAAAACTCTTTAGATTCTGGACTAGTTCCTGAGGATTGGAGGGTGGCTTATGTAACCCCGCCTCTTAAAAAAAGGGAGCGAGAAAAAACCGGTGAATTATAGACCGGTTAGCCTAACATCGGTGCTGGGATAAATGTTAGAGTCAGTTATCAACGATGTGATAACAGCACATTTGGAAAGCGGTGAAATCATCGGACAAAGTCAGCATGGATTTGTGAAAGTAAAATCATGTCTGACAAATCTGAAAGAAATTTTTAGGATGTAACTAGTAGAGTGGATAGGAGAGAACCAGTGGATGTGGTATATTTCGATTTTCAAAAGGCTTTTGACAAGGTCCCACACAGGGGATTATTCTGCAAGCTTAAAGCACACAGTATTGGGGGTAAGGTAGTGATGTGGATAGAGAATTGGTTGGCAGACAGGAAGCAAAGACTGGGAATAAACGGGACCTTTTCAGAATGGCAGGCAGTGACTAGTGAGGTACAGCAAGGCTCAGTGCTGGGACCCCAGTTGTTGATAATATATATTAATGACTTAGATGAGGGAATTAAATGCAGCATCTCCAAGTTTGCGGATGACGCGAAGCTAGGCGGCAGTTTTAGCTGTGAGGAGGATGCTAAGAGCAGGCAGGGAGACTTGGATGGATTAGTTGAGTGGGCAAATTCATGGCAGATGCAATTTAATGTGGATAAATGTGAGGTTATCCACTTTGGTGGAAAGAACAGGAAAACAGATTATTATCTGAATGATGGCCGATTAGGAAAAGGGGAGGTGCAACGAGATCTGGGTGTCATTATACACCAGTCATTGAAAGTGGGCATGCAGGTACAGCAGGCGGTGAAAAAAGGCGAATGGTATGCTGGCATTTATAGCGAGAGGATTCGAGTACAGGAGCAGGGAGGTACTACTGCAGTTATACAAGGCCTTGGTGAGAGCACACTTGGAGTATTGCGTGCAGTTTTGGTCCCCTAGCCTGAGGAAAGATATTCTTGCCACCGAGGGTGTCCAAAGAATGTTCACCAGATTGATTCCTGGGATGGCAGGGCTTTCATATGATGGAAGATTGGATCAACTAGGCTCATACTCGTTGGAATTTAGAAGATTGAGCGTGGGGGATCATATTGAAAAGTACAAAATGCTAAAGGGCTGGACAGGCTGGATGCAAGGAGATTGTTCCCGATGTTGGGGAAGTTCAGAACGAGGGGTCACAGTTTGAGGATAGAGTGGAAGCCTTTTAGGACGGAGATTAGGAAGAACTTCACACAGAGACTGTTAAATCTGTGGAATTCTCTACCACAGGAAACAGTTGAGGCCAGTTCATTGGCTATATTTAAGGGGGAGTTAGATGTGGCCATTGTGGCTAAAGGGATCAGGGGGTATGGAGAAAAGGCTGGTACAGGGTTCTGAGTTGGATGATCAGCCATGATCATACAGAATGGCGGTGCAGGCTCGAAGGGCCGAATGGCCTACTCCTGCACCTATTTTCTGTGTTTCTATGTTTCTATTTGATAGAGTTATATAAAATTACGGTGGGTATAGATAGAATGAATGCAAAAAGGATTTTTCCACTGAGGCAAGGGGAGATAAAAAAAAGGACATGTGTTAAGGGGAGGGCTTCTTCACACAGAGAGTGGTGGGAGTATGGAATGAGCTGCCAGACGAGGTGGTAAATGCGGGTTCTTTTTTAACAATTGAGATTAAATTGGACAGATACATGGATGGGAGGTGTATGGGGTGATATGGTCTGTGTGCAGGTCAGTGGGACTAGGCAGAAAATGGTTCGGCACACCCAAGAAGGGCCAGAAGGCCTGTTTCTGCGCTGTAATTTTTCTACGGTTTCTATGGTTCACAACAGTCTACGATCTCTCGACAAATTTGTTTCCCTTAATCGAGCGGACTGTTGTCTGGTCCATAATGCAGCACCATGAAATGGTCATATATTTCTTATTCCTCATTCTCACCCATAATGCCTCACTTAGACGAGTTCTCTTGCCTGTGCTGACAGGGCTCTCCGGAGACATTTTCTCAGCCTGGTAATGTCACCCCTCCTCCATTGATTCCTTCCGCTTTTTGACCACTAAAAATAGGGGAACCCGAAATCTCGTGCTGTCCGGCTTGCTCCGCCTGCAACCAAGTCTCAATAATGGCAACAGTATTATAATTCAATGTGTTGATTCATGCCCTGAGCACATCCGCCTTTACTTAAATCGTCCAGCATTGAAAGTTACGCAGATTAGGACACCAGTAACAAACATGCTGCAATCTGAGGCCCACGTCCCTGCAACTCGAGTTTAACAACTGTCCCCAAAACCCTCATGCACAGTTCTGGCAAAACTTCTCGCTGGGATATTCGTTCCTCTCCAGCTTAGGTGTAAACCTTCTCCATCTCTTCCATAAAGATCCCACCTTCCTTGGAAAGGTCACAGTGATCCAAAATTTTGAAACCCTCCCACCTACACTTTTTTCTTGACCACGCGCTAAACTGTAAGGTCTTCCTATGTCTGATCTCACTGTTGCAGTGGTCCTATCCTTTAATTTAAAAACTGAATCACTGACGTCACTTTGTCTGAACACTTCCCTATACACACCGATGTTATTGGTACCTATATGGGTCAGGACCACTGGCAACTCACTACCTGAGTTAAGAATCATAGAGAAGGAATTGTGTGCTGTGGGAAAAGGGAGGGAGTGGAGGAGAGTGGAGGCCACAAACTCCCGGGTGAGACACAGAGTGAAGCTCCCTTCAAACCGTCTCATCATCTCATCACACACTTCCGGGGTCAGACACAGAGTGAATTCAACCCACACTGTCGCATTAGATACTCCCGTAGTCAGACACAGAATGAAGCTCCCTCCACACCGTCCCATCACACACTCCCGTGTTAGACACAGAGTGAAGGTCCCTCCACACCGCCGCATCACACAATCCCGGGGTCAGACACAGAGAGAAGCTCCCCCCACACCGTCCCATCACACACTCCCGGGTCAGACACAGAGTGAATCTCCCTCCACACACTCCCGGGGTTAGACAGAGAATGAAGCACCGTCTACACCGTCCCATCACACACTCCCGGGGTCAGACACAGAGTGAATCTCTCCCCACACCGTCCCATCACACACTCTCGGGTCAGACACAGAGTGAATCTCCCTTCACACCGTCCCATCACACACTCCGGGTTCAGACACACATTGAATCTCCCTCCACACACTCCCGGGGTTAGACAGAGAGTGAAGCACCCTCTACACCGTCCCATTACACACTCCCGGGGTCAGACATGTGTTGAGGCTCCTTCCACACTGTCACATCACACACCCTCGGGTTCAGAATTGATTGCAACTCCCTGAAGACCGTCTCTTCACAGAATGCCGGAGTGAGAGCCAAAGTCAAGCTCCCTCCGCACTGAAAAATCACAAGCCCTAGGGTCAGACGAAAAGTGACGCTGCGTCCACACTGTCTCATTAACAAGCCCTTGGGGTCAGACAAAGTTTGAAACTCTCTCCCTCCATCCTTCTGTCCCACTCACCTCGGGAAGGAGACAGTGAGTCCGTTTTGTGAACTTCATATGCAGGTAATTCTGCTGTCGTCCTTCCTGTCGGCGATTCTCTGTGTCTCTGAACTCAGAAAGGGGAAGCAACCTTGGTCTGAAGAAACCCGTGATGATAAGGGAGTCAGACCGAAACCTGCAAACAGCAGATGAATCGCCGATGGAAAGAGGAACCGAGAGCAGGTTGTTGCGGGAAGTGTGGGTGGAGTTCGTGCGAGAGGGTTGTCGAGAAAGATCAGAGTGGCGGGGGGAGCAGTAGTGAGAGTGGGGTGAAAGAGGGGAAGAGAGAGAGAGGGGGTGATTGGGGGTCGACAGGGCGATTTAAGTGGGTAACGGTGGACTGAGTAGATAGAGGGCATGAGAGAAGAGGGAGTGTTGTGAGATTGGACGGTGGGTGTGAAGGGGGTGATGGAGATGGAGAAACGGGAGGGGACGAGGGAGATGGATAGAGAAATAGAGTGGTAGTGGGTGCGTGGATAAGGACGGGAGAGAGGGAGAGATGGAATAAGAGAGAGTGGAGAGGAGGGTAGGGAGCAGAGAGAGGGAGAGAGATGGAGTGAGAAGGAACGAAGAGGAGGATATGGAGGAGAGAGAGGGTGGTACAGATGAGAGAGAAGAGCGAAGGAAGGGACGGATGAACGAGAAGGAATACGGACGATTGAGGGAGAGTAGTGGAAGGGGAGTGACAATAATGGAATGTAAGAGTATACGGAATGTCAGAGGGATTTGTGTCACTCACACAGAGCCTATATTTTCCCAGAGATTTGCATCCCCTGGTTGGATTCCCTTTTCCGCCTTCGACGGCCCACTGCTCCTGCCCATCGCCGGGAATTCAGACCACGTGTCTCCGAGAAACCACGGCCCCAGGGCAAACACCCAAACCCCACGGAGGTGAGTGACCCCTCTCACTCCGAGTAGAGTCAACAGCTCCCCACCAAACATTCCCTCCACAGCTATTCCTCGTCTTCCACTTCCAGTGACGCAGTCTATCTTCCCTCCTTATCCCATGTCTTTCTCTCTCTCTGTCCCTTCTCTCTCACCACTTTGCCTCCACCATTCATCTCTCCTCTTCTCTCCCACCTTCCCCCAATCTCACCTCTTCCCCATTACCTTACCCCTCTCCCACATCTGCCTGCCCCTCTCTCTTTCTCCCCTGCACCACCAACTCACTTGTCACCCCGATTCAGAGATATCGCCCTGCCCAACCATTCCCCGACTCTTCCGCCTTTCTAGTGGAGGCGGGCGTGTGGTGGTTGAGTTTGGGAACTTGATACTATTTTCACCGATTCAACCAGCCATGTCTCAGATTCCTTTTTTCCTCCCCATTACCCGCCCCTCCTTTGCTCCATATCCCCCCCACCCTTCCTCACTCCTCCACTCAACCTTCCTCTTTCTCTTGCAGCACTTCATTCCTGTTTCCCGCTTGCCCGCTCGCTCCTGCTTTCGTCTCCCACTCACCGTCCTTCTCTCCCCGCAGCTCCCAGCCTGCAACTGCTCCTTCTGCCCTGCTTCCCTTCTTTCCGTCCCCACCACCTCCCAACCCGTCCAATGCGCTCACCCCAACTCCCTCTCCCAGACCTATATTCCCCTCCCCATACCAGTATCCCCTTCATTCATCTCTTCCCTCCTCTTTCTTCATTCAACTCCCTCATCCTCCCTTCTCATTCTTCTTACCTCCCTCCAGACCACTCATTCCTCTGTCTCAGGAGCCGGGATTCCGAGGAGGAGTTTCCTCCCACCTTTGTGCTCCGTCTCCTTTTCACCTCCCAACTTCAGCGCCCCCCACCTCCCATCCCTCTACTTGACAATCCCTTTCCTGATCTCTCTGCCTCTCTCTGTCGCCTTGTTTTCTCCTCCATCACTCCCGTCCGTTCCTCCCATATCCTACTCCCCCTGCTTCTCCGCTTCGCTCCACTTTCCGCCTCTCCACCCTCCCAATATTGGGAACGTACCTCCTCTGCTCCTTCTCATTATGGGCCTCTCCACTCACCACCATCCTCCATCCCTCTTCTATTTCTCCATCATCCTCCATCCCTCTTCTCTTTCTCCATCATCCTCTCTCGCTCCCTCACCCTCCCACCTTTCTCCTTCCCTACTTTTTTTCACCTCTTTCCCACATCTCCCTTCCTCTACTTCCCACTGTCCATATCGCAACCCTTCGCCTTCTCTTTTCATTCCTCTTGCCCGCTCCCTACCCTCATCTATCCCTCACTCTTTAGCCCGCCATCGACTTCTTCCCTCACCCTCCCTTCTCTCCCTACCGATACATCCCGCCCGCTGCATCCCTCCCTCCTTCTGCGACAGAAAACTCTGTGTCCACTCTCCACCCTCCCCACAACTCCCCCGCGCCCCTTCCATCCTTTGTAAATTGGTGGAAGGATGGGTTTCATATTATTCTCTGATGGGCTTTGTGGAGAGGCGAGGAGAGGAAGGGAAAGAGAGGAGGGTTTTGCATGGGAGGGAGGAGTGAGGGTGGTAGAGGGTCAGGTTATGGGAATGGAAAGTGGGAGGGAGGGACACGCAAGTTGTATGAGAGGGCGGTAGGTCAATGGGAGGGAAGCGGAGGGTGGAGATGGGTCGGAGGGAGTGAACGTTTCGAGAGGGAGACAAAGGGCATCAGGACAGAAGGAGATAAGATCACGGAGGTTGGATGAGAGATGATTGTGGAGTTATCCCGGGGGCGTTGTGGAGCTTTGGTTCAAGATTAGCTGTGGAGTAGAGGGTGGATTTGAGGCTTGATAACACAGGCGAGGTCATCTTTTCCCCAGCCCTGATGGTGCCTCGATCAGAAGGAGAATGGGGATCTGAAAAAGAGGGAGAGGTAGACGGGGTAGAGAGGTGAGGAAGAGGACAGAGGAGATTGGAAGGGTGTTAAGGGGGCTTTGAATTGGGGTAATTCTGCCAGGTCACCCTATCCTACACTCTTGCAGTCTCTGCCTCTCTGTGAAGGTTTGAAAAATCCGGTCAGGAATATCCCAGGAAGGGACGGCGCACGGCGAGGTGAGAGCCAGCGTGGATTCCCCTCCACGTCCCTCTCATTTTCACTACACCACCCCGTTTCTTCTAGCTCTTTCTGCACCCTCCTTGTCGCCTTTTCCTCTCGCTTTAACTCATCAGGCTCTCTTCTCACTCAGCCTCCCTCTCCCTCCCCGATCCCTTCAACCTCCCTCTTACTCCCCCTCCATCCTCATGCTCCTTCCTCCCTGTGTCTTACTCAGGTTCGCTGCCCACCAGCCACGCCATCTCTGTCAATTTCCCTTCCTCTATTTCCATATCTTCTCTCTCCGTCAACCCACCCCCACTGTGACACCTGTACCTCTCCCTCTCCCTCTTTCTCTCTCTTCAACCATCTCCAAATTTCTCTTACCTCACTCCATCCATTCTTCTTCTGTCGCCATCATTCTGTACCAACTCCTTTCTCTCACTTCGACCACCCTCAATCTTTTCTCTCCCCACCTTCCCTTCTCTCCCCTACTCTCTACTCTCTTTATCTTCTTTATCCTACCTTTCTCACCCTCTTGAACTGCCCCTCACTCTCCCACTCTCCACCCTCCTCCTCTTTCTCTGCCCTTCCTTTCCCCTCTCTCCTTCTCCAACTCTGTCCCTCTCTCTTTCTATCTCTCTGCCTTCCTTCTCAATCCGAGTCCTTTTCCCTCGGTTTACACTGTTTTTTTTTCTTTCGGTATTGCTCAGTGCCTCCCCCTCACTATCCTTCATGAATGACCCTAACCTGCTCCTCTCTTCAGCTCCCACCCGATCTCTATTACCTCTCTCCCTATGCCTCTCTATCTCATTGTCCCTCTGCATCAGCTCTCTGTTTCTCTCTTCCCTCTCCCTTGCTCCACCACCCGAAAGCTCACCCTTTCTTTCTTCCCAGTCTCTCCACCCGCACTGAACTCACACCTGATGGTTGTCTGATAACTAGCCGGCCGGCTGTTCTGTTCCCAGGAAAGGCGCCACCCGCTGGACAGGTCGTGAAATGACCAGACATCCCCGTCACCATTTTTATCATCGCAGTCGAGATCGGTCACGTTCTCCGTTCTCCGAATACTGGGCCCGTGTACCTCCCTCAGTAACTGGATGCGGGACATCCCCACCGGGAAACCTCAGTCAGTGCAGATCGGCAGTGACATCACCGATCTGCAGATAGCGCTGAGGAAGCAGAGAGGCTACAGAAAGTTTCAGCGAGATTGGACGAATGGGCAAGGAAGAGGCAGATGGATGAAGTGTCGGGATGTGTATGGTCATGCACTTTGGTACAAGAAATGAAGCCGTAAGCAATTTTCTAAATGGAGAGAAAATCCAAAAATCTGCAGTGCAACGGGAATTGGGAGACCTCGTGCAGGATTCCCGAAAGGTTACTTTACAGTCGATTTGGTGGACAGGAAACAAAATATCATGTTCGCACTGGGGTCATGTCAAGAGGTTTAAATATAAAAACAAGTGAAAGACGCAGCAAGGTTTCACTACTAAAGCTGATGTAATGGCTGGTCGAAAAAGTTGCACTGTTAGGGTAATGGTTTCTCTGCAGAGCAACGTTTGGGTGATGACTGGAGATAACAGGACTTTGGAATGCAGGGGATATTCAATGGGGGAAATGTTGTTCTTTCCTGTGTGTCTGGGAGCCGGGTTGTTCGCGTTCGTTCGTCGGAGAGCGATGGAGAGAGAGGACACGAATGGAGAGGGTCAGAAGACCACGGGGCGGAGTGGACTGAGGAGCGACGGTCCAAGGGCCGGCTACACTTGGAAGCTGACGGGACCAAATTAAAGAAAGTGAGCACCAACGATGGGCAATGGACTGCTTCATGAGAGTGGGCCCTCTTCTTTTTTATTGTTTTTTTGTTTTACTAACCATGTAGTTCAAACTAAGAATTATAAAGATCAATCGTTTAATCGCATATTGTGTAGTGTTTGATATTTTGCGGTGCGGATTTGTAACCGGGCAACAGATCACGCAGCATCCACACGAAGGAGATTTCTCAGTCAGGCGGCGCCGGAAGTTGTTTTCCCCTTGAAGATCCCGTGCGAGCCGAGGCTGAGGATTACACAAGGATGTGACATTGAGGCTCTATAAAGCATTGGTGAGGCCTCACCGTGTATTGTGAGCAGTTCTGGGTCCGTTTCCAAATTCGGCCAGATGCGCTTGCATTGGGAAGGGTTGAAAGGAGGTTCACGGGAATAACTCCGGAATTGAAATGCTTATCAAATCAGAAGCGTTTAATGGCTGGAACTCAGACTAATGAGGTGACGCTGAAACCAATCTCATGTTTAAAGGCCTCAACAATGAATATGTGGAGACAAAGTTCCCCGTGGTGTGAAAGTCTAAGATCAGTGGAGACACAACGGAATGGAGTTCTGACCTTTACGAACGGATTAGGGAGGAATTTATTTCGCCATAGCTTGGTAAATCTGTGGAATGTGTTATACGGGCGGCTGTGAAGTCTGACATTGGGTATATTGAAGTGAGAGTTTGCCAGTTTCTTGATTTGTCAGGGCATGAAGGAATACGGTTAAAATGCAGGAAATTGGGGCTGTGAGGGAAATGGATGAGACATGATGGAATGCCGAGCAGACTGGATGGGCCAAATGGCATAACACTGCTCCCATATCTTATCGACTTTCTTTTTTTTGAAGTTGCTGTGTTGCTGGATGTCACCATCTCAGTGGATCTATTCTGGGCCAAACACATTCATGCAAACACGAAGAAGGTGTCATGTTCCCGCCTGAACAATGTCGGGACGCCCATTCTCCAAATGTGGTGAGCTGACCCTTTAAGACTCAGGCTGCCAATTATTGTCCGTCAGCATATCTTCATGGAAAGTCTGTCGTTAAAGGCCACTTGTTAACCGTGGGAGACGCGTTGCTGGTACGACTGCTTGTGGTTTCGGTTTTGGATATCATTAGTATTTCGAGTCTGTGTCGGAGTGTTTTCCAGACCACACTGTGCACTTGTTTTCACCACCACCCGAAGCTCTCTCCTTGCAGAAGAGTTTGCCACGTCTTTCACTGAAGACTCGCAACATTCTACAGATGACCGTCTGACATGTCGCATCGCCGCCTGATGTGGAGGCTGCAACGCACATGGTCGCAAGAGGCTGCGGAGAGATGTAGACTGACACTCCCAACACGCTGGAGGAACTCAGCAGGTCGGGCAACATCTGGTCGGACTGTAGAGGGAAGGGGCCCTATAAAGAAGGTGGGGGGAAGGTGGGAAGGAGAAGGTTGGGAACACCTCAACTCTGCTGGATCTCACAGTAGACACCCACTTGAACTCTGCTTCCCACTCCCATTCATCCTGTCATGATGAGGCTAAACTCAGGTTGGAGGAGCAACACCTGATATACCGTCCAGGTAGTCTCCAGCCCCTTGGTATGAACATAGAATTCTCCAACTTCCGGTAATTCCCTCCCCCTCCCTTCCTCTATCCCCATGTCACTCTGCCCCTCCCCCACCTCCCTATCACCTCCCTCATGGTCCCGCCTCCTTCTACTACCCACTGTGTTTTCCCCTACTCTTTCTTCACCTTTCCTGATATCAGCTCCCTGCCTCCCCTCACCCACGCTTTATCTTTCCCCTTATTGGCTTTTCACCTTGAACCTACCAGACTTCTTCCTACCACCCTCGCCCCAGGTTCTTTATAGGGCCTCTGCCACTTCCCTTACAGTCCTGACGAACGGCTCCAACCCGAAACGTCGACCGATCTTTTCCACGGATGCTGCCCGACCTGCTGAGTTCCTTCAGCGTGTTGTGAGTGTTGCTTTGATCCCAGCATCTGCAGATTATTTTGTGTCGGGATGTAGACTGAACCAGCTCCATCAGGGGCACAACGCTCTGCGGCATCGAGGACATCCTCACGATGCGATGCTTTGAAAAGGCGGCGTTCATTACTGAAGCTCCTCACCACCCGGGACAATCTCCCTGCTCTTTACTACCATCGGGGAAGAGGCACAGGGACCTGAGATCTCAGCCATTCAGGAACTGCTTCTTTCCCTCGTCCACTTTATTTTGAACACATGAGCACCAACTCCACATTTTTTTGCGGTATTGATTGTCGCTTTGTACTTAACATTAATTTCACATTTTTGCGCCTTACTATCCAGCAAAAGATTAAATCTCAGGTGGTATAGGTCACTGATAATAAATCACCTGGGAAACATGCGATACATTCTCTCTATGCTGGGAGAGTGGGCACGCTGGCCTTCATCAGTCAGGGCATGAGTACAGGAGTCGGAAGGACACGTTCCAGTTCGACAAGATATCTGTGAGGACGCACTTGGAGTACGATGTTGAGTTTTGGACGCCCTGTTGTGGGAAAGATGCCACTGATCTGGAAAGAATGCAGGGGGACATTTACGGGGATTTTGCCTGGGGTCGAGGGACAGAATTATGCAGAGAGGTCGGAAACGTTGAAGCTTTATTCTGAAAGGGGTACGGATAGGGCGAATGCGTGTTCTCTTTCTCCTCAGGGCTGGGGTAGAGAGAACATTAGGACACATGATTGAGGTGAGAGTAGCTGAAGAGAGAAGAGGGAGAGCGATTGGATTTTGTAAAAAAGGAGAGAGGGAGTGGGAGAGAGACGGAGTAGAGAATCGAAGGATTGGGAGGTAAGAGGACGGGGAGAGTGAGACAAGAACGTGAGTGGAAAGAAATTCGGATGAAATGGGGAAATGGGAGGGGAGGAGATATGAGGGAGAGAAGGAGTTTAGAGGGACGAGGGTAAAGAGAAGGCGAGATGGCGAGTAAGATTGTGATGCAGAGAGGGAGCAGAATAGGGTAGGAGCGAAGGGCAGAGGATGGGGTTTGTGACAGTCGGGGGGAGAAAGAAAGTGTAGTCATTTGATTCAAGTAGGGCCGACAGGCTTTTGACAAAGTCTCCGGATCTTTTCAGGAATATCCAGGCACACGGGTGCCGTCTTCTCACAGATGAAACGGTGCTGATCATTTTTGCAATTGTGAAGCCAACTGGATTTACACTCACTGCATTCGAACTTTCCAGAGTTCACCTTGTACACGACATTAGAGGCCACTTTCCTGTCAAGGAGGGGTAAACAATTTCAAAAGGAGCAACACAATTCCAGCAGACAGTCCTGTGTCAGTCCCCAAACTACTCCCACTGACTCAATCTGTCCTCACCGACCGGTGTCAGTTCCGAAACTACTCCCACTGACTCAATCTTTCCTCACCGAGCGGTGTCAGTCCACACAATACTCCCACTGACTCAATCTTTCCCCACATAACTCTACCAATTCTCAAAACACTCTCACTAACCTCCTCTCTCCCCACATACCTGTACGAGTTCCCAAAACACTCACTGACTCATTCTCTGCAGCCCTGTGTCAGCCCCAGATTGATCCCTTGCTCAACTCTCTCCCCACAGAGCTCCGGGAGTCCTCAAAATAACCCCACGATCCATTTTCCCCCTACAGTCCTGTTACTTCCCCATTACTCTCAAAGCCCGCCTCTCCCCACGGTCCCGTGTTAGTCCCTAGGATACTCCCACACTCTGAACGTCTTCCCACGGAACCGTGTCAATCTGCAAACTAATCCCACAGCTCCACTCTCCCCACAGGCCGGTCTGATTCCCCAAAATACTTCCCCTGATCCACTTTCTATCTGAAGGCCGCGTCTTTTTCCCCGAAATACTCGCACTCCCCTTTCTCACCCCACAGCCCCATGACATTACCCAATATAATCCCAACGTTCACTCCCTTCTCACAGCCCGTATCAGTCCCCAAATAAAACTCACGACCCATTCTCTCTTCAAAAACCTACATGAACCCAAATCTCACCCGGCTTTGCATTTTCCAATCCAGTATGAATTATTTTGGTCGCCGACAGCTTTGTTAATAAAATTCTGTGAAATTAAATGGCTGTCATTAATGATTCAAAATGAGCACAATTTAAGGAGCGTCACTCACTTTCTGACCGCCGGCGAGTGTGATGAGACGGAGTGGAGGGATCTTCACTCAGTGTCTGCCCCAGGAGTGTGCGATGGGACGGTATGGAGGGATCTTCAATGAGTGTCTGCCCCAGGAGTGTGCTATGGGACGGTGTGGAGGGAGATTTACTCTGTGTCGGCCCCGGGAATATACGATGGGACGGTGTGGAGGGAGCTTCACTCTGCGTTTGCCCCCGGGAGTGTGCGAAAGGACAGTGTGGAGGAAGAGACGCTCTGTGTCTGACCCCGGGAGTATGTGATGGGATAATGTGGAGGGAGCTTCACTCTGTGTCTGACCCCGGAATATGTGATGGGACGGTGTGGAAGAAGCTCCACTCTGATGTGGATATGTCTTCTGACACATACCTCTTCCTCATTTGAATTTATTTCAAGAAGCTTTGAGTCAGAGTTTGAACAATTCTGTTTCGCTCCGTCGTAAGATATTTCAAATGTGGATATGAAGTAACAAAGGTCTTCATTTCTGATCCAATTCCGGGAACACGCTTGATCTGGAAATCATGAACACGGAACAGTGAATCCTCCTTCATTACTTCCGCTGGGGGAAAAAATCCCTTCACACCGTCCCATCACACTCACGCAGTGTCAAATACAGAATGAAACTCCCTCCACACCGGTCCCATGACCCATTCCGGCGTTCAAACACAGAATGAAACTCCCCCTGACCCTTCCAACACACACACCCGGTGTCAGACACGGAGTGAAGCTCACTCCGCGCCGTCCCATCACAGACACTCGGCATCAGTGACAGGCTGAATATCCATCCACACTGTCATATCACACATACCCAGGGTCAGACAGTGAGAAGCTCCCCCGCACGGTCTATCAGAAACACACGGGTTTAACCGCGGAATGACGCACTGCCGGCGTCAGACCCTGAGCTAATCTGTCTCCGGAGCACCGCATCACGCACTCCCGGGTACAGACACTAGGTGTCTCTCCCTCCACACCTCCCCATCACACATTCTCCATGTAGGACACTAGGTGGCGCTCCACCCCACCGTCCCATAACACACACTCGGTGTAACCCTACGGGTGTCGGTCCAATCGCATCCTCATAATGAACATTCCCGAGACCAGCCACAAGGTATAGATTCCTCTTTCTATCCCGTGATTAGGAACTGGTGAATGGCGGCTGTTATCTCACCTTTCCTCCTCGTCAGCAGATGGCAGATTTGAGCCTTGGTTTCGTTCAGAGCTCTACACTGCATTTCGAGGTAATTGAAAATTCGGCGGAGATCGGTTTGCTTTTGATGCTGAACAGAGAGATCGGTGCTCAGGACGGAGAGGTTGCTTTCCAGGACGAACGATTTGTTTACTAGGATGGAGTAGTTGCTTTGGAGGTTAAACAATTTGTGTTCGAGGATGGAGACGTTGTTGCTGGGGACGGAAACATTATTGAGACATTTATCCTGGGGGATGTCCTCGCGGGAATCCTCTGATGTCATTGGTTCAAGGGTTGAGTTCGGCTGGTGAATTTGCAGTGGACATTGGCACTGGGTCCTGTTCATCTCCTGATGTTGTTCCCAAAGTCTCTGGTACTTTTGATCGGAGGCGATCAGAGACTGACGGATCTGTAACACTGAGAGAGAGAGAAGGTGAATGGTGTGTTGGTGTCACGGTGAGTGGCGTGTCGGTGTTGTATTGAGGGATGTGTCGACATCACGACGATGAGTGTGTCCATGTTCCGGTCAAAAGCCTGTCACTGTCGCGGTGGGATTTGTGACGGCGTCAAGGCGAGAACCGTTTCCGTGTTGTGGAGAGGCGCGTATCAGTGTTACGGTAAAGGCTGTTTATGTGTTCCTGTGAAGAGCGTGTCGGTTGTCACGGTGAGAGGTGAGTCGGTGTCACTGTGAGGTGCATTTCTGAGTTATGGTGATGGGCGTGTCGGTGTCATGGTGAGATGCGTGAAGGTGTCAGGGTGAGTGTTATGTCGGTGCCTGACTAATTGCTGTCGGGGGCAAGGATTTCTAATTCCGGATCATTGAGATCCCATCTGGAGGATCTACGAACTGTACAAATGGGACTGTCTGTAACTGAACCCGAGGTGAAACAAAATCCTTAGTAACAGATTTTCTGGAGCTGTTCGGGAGGGGTTAAATAAACTCAGCGGTGAGATAAAACTGCATATATGACGTCGTGGATATCGTTCAGTCGTGGCAGAAGGAAGATTACAGCTGGGAGCTTAACGCCCAAGGACAGACATTGTATTGAAAAGACAGGCAGGTGTGCACAGGGAGCGGCGTGACTCTGTTGGTAAAAACTGGAATAAAATGATTGGAAAGATGTGGCATAGGATCGTAAGTTGTAGAATCATTGTGGCTCGAGTTACAAAACTGCAAAGGTAAAAAGCCAAGGATATCAAACGTTTCTTCAGGTATATAGAGTGTAAAGCAGAGCCGAGAGTAGATATTGGATCACTGGAAAAGGATACTGGGGACATAGTAACGGGGAAAGGGAAATGGTGAAGGCATTGAAGAAGGATTACGCAACAGGATTTATGTGAAAAACACTAGCATTATGCGTGAGATTTGAGATTGTCGGGGGGCTGAAGTGACTGAAGGTGGCACTGGTACAGAGAGGGTGCTTGTGAAACTGAGAAGTATGAGGTAGACAAGACATTTTGAATAGATGGTCTACAACCCAGGGTTCTGAAGGAGGTGGCTGAAGAGATTGTGGAGCATTACAATTGCTTCTTCAATGATCATTGGATTCTGCCATGGTTCCGGAGACTCGGAAATTGCAGATGACACTCCACTCTTCAACAAGGGAGATAGGCAGAAGGAAGGAAATCACTGGCCTGTCACTCCGACCCCTGTAGTTGGCAAGATATTGCAGTCGATTATTAAGTGTGTGCTTTCGGCGTACTTGGAGGCCCATGATAAAATAGGCCGAAGTCAGCATAGTTTCGATCAAGGAAAATCTTAGAAACAGAGAAAGTCTGCAGCACAATATGGCCCTCGGCCCACAATGTTGTGCCGAAAATGAAATTACTTTAGAAATTATCTCGGGTAACACATAGCCCTCTACTTTTCTAAGCTCAATGTACCTGTCCAGTAGTCTTTTAAAATACCCTATCGTATCTGCTTCCACCAACCTCGCCGGAAGCCTATTATACACACCCACCACTGTCTGGGTGAAAAAAAAAAAACCCTGACATCTCCTCTGTACCTACTTTCCGGCACCACAAAGCTGTGCCCTCTCGTGTTAGTCATTTCAGCCCCGGGAAAAGCCTCCGATTATCCAAACGTTCAATGCCTCTCATCATCTTCTACACAGATTCAGGTTTATCAAAATCTTGCATGATCAGTCCTTGAAATTCTTTGTAGGAACATGGCTCAGGTTAAACAAAGGGGAATCGGTGCATTTTGTGTACTTGGATTTTCAGAAGTCCATTGACAATGTACCACACATGAGGCTGAATAACAGGTTAAAACCCTATGTTGTTACAGGAAAAAAAATTGATAGAGCAGTGACTGATTTGCAGGACACAAAGAGTGGGAATGAAATGACGGGAGAAACCTCTGGTTGGCTACCGACGACTGGTGGTGTTCCAGAAGGTCTGAGATGAGACCGCTACCTTTTACATAAAATATCAGCAATGTAGATGAAGGAAATAATAGGGTTTTGGCCATGTTTGCGGAAAGTGCAAAGATAAGTAGAGCGGCTGGTGTTGCAGAGGAAGAGGAGAGGACATAGAAAACCTACATAGGTGAGGAGAATTGGCCAAGAAGTGTCAGGTGGAATACAATGTCTGTTCAGGCACTTTTAAGCAAGAAGTAAAAGCGTAGATTATTTTCTAAACGTAGGGAGAATTGCAAAGGGACTGTAGAGGGCGATATTGGGTTTATTTAGTGCAGAGGTTAATAGATTCTTGATTAGTCAGTGTATGAAGGGATACGGGGAGGAGGCAGCAGATTGGGGTTCAGAGGGAAATTGATCTTCCATGATGAAATGGCGGAGCAGACTGGAAGAGCCAAGCGGCCTAAGCCTGCTCCTGTGTCTGAATGTCTTATGGTCCTATACTCATGGCGAAACTGTGTCGGTGTTACTGTGAGAAATGTGCCGGTATGACTTTCAGAGCGGGTCCCTTATTCGGAACCGGGCATTTCCAGGTCACGGAGACGGGTGTGTCACGGTCAGGGCAGTTTCCAAATAAGCGTGTCACGAGGAGGTGCGGGTTCCTGCCCGTGTCGCTGTACGGGTAGCGATGTTGTCACGCTGAGGGGCGGGCCGGTTACGGCGTGACCGCGTCACGGTAACGGTCCTCTTAGTGTTACGAAGAGGGTCATGTCGTTATGACATTGAGAACCGTGTCGGCGTCACTGTGAGGTTTTACGCGGGCACTTCAATCCTTTCCGCTTCCTAATGGTCGGACACCATCCGGTTCCCGTTGGACTCACCATAGATCAAGAGCCCGGCCACTATCGCGACGAGGACGGACGTAACTAAGCAGAGCAGGCAGATCTTCAGGCAGGATCTATTTCCGATGTTCTCTTTCGGCTCTTGTTTATGCGCACCTGTAGAGAGACCATTCAGTATGTGTGAATTCAGCCGTGACACCCACAGGGTTTCGCTCCCACCCAACATCGGCGCTCTCTCCGTCTACCACGATCACCCCCCGCCCCCGCCCCCCCCCCCCCCCCTCAATCTCATCAACTTTCCAGTCGGCATCGCTGAGAGTTCAAATTCCATGACTCTGGAAAACTCTGACTGTTGTCTCACTGATTCGAGGGGTGTTTTACTGTCTTCAGTGTGATCGATGAAGTTAGAGTCCTGGATGTTGTCCACATGGACCTGAGTTGGGCGTTTGAGTCAGTCCCTCAGGAGAGCCTTATCCAACAGATCATGGGGAATTGTCCGTTAGCATTCGGAGTTTGTTATTTTTCAAAGTTGTAAATTGTTCGGAAATTAGTTTAGGATTACATTGAAGAATTGCTTTGTCCTGAATGGCGGGGTGGTTCAGGGTTAAATATAAAGAAATAAAGAAAGAAGATTTGATAATAAATGTATTTTGAATACTGAGATTTTAACTTTGAGTTGGCCTGCTTACACAGGGCACAGAGTGCTGACGCATGGGACTTATTCTCGCTTGTGGTCTGTGATTAGTGGCGTTCCGCAGTGACCAGCGCGGGGACCTCTGGTATTGTTGATGGATCGGACTGACATCGATGAAAGTGGAGTTGTGTGGGTTGGTAAATTTGCAAACGAGCCAAAGTTTGGTGGCATTGTGGCCAGTGTAGAAAATCGTCCATGGATTCAGTGGAATATCGATCAGTTGTTAATGTGGGTGGAGAAAAGGCAGATGAAGTTTAACCCGGGTCAATGTGAGGCTTTGCGCTTTACCAAGTAAATGTGAAGGGACAGGAAACAGTTAACGGCAGAACTTAAATGGCGACATACAGAGGAATCTTGGGATTATCGTGCAGGGCAGTAGGGTGTTAAAGAGTTAACTTTAGACTGGCCTTTGGCAACGTCTCTGTCATGGAAGAGTCATTCATAATTTTGTGATGCATTGGATCTACAGTGAATTGGCCATTTGGAATCCGAATTGGCTTGTCTACAGAACACAGAGGCCGGAGGCCGTTGGTTGGTCGTCAGTGACTAGTGGTGTTAACTACTGATCCGCAATGGGAAATCTGCCGTCTGTGGCAAAAGCTCAGATGAGAACATGGATAATAATCTAGCCATTGTATGTTTAGGACATCCCGCCTTGTAGATTTCGTAAATTGGTTTATTATTGTCACACAGAGAAGGCAGACCAAGCTTTTCACCACATAACAGACTCACAGTGTTATTCTGAGTACATTCCCTTTGGTATTAGACATTTCAACTTTGGTGAAAAGATACTAACAGTCTAATCTCTCTGTGCTTCTCATATTCTAAAAAAAGAATCCTCTGTCTCAACTTCCGCCGTTCCAGAGAAAATAAACCAAGTGTCCAACCTCTCGTTGTTACACATGTCATCTAATCTAGGCAGCGTCCTGTTCAAACTCCTTGGAGACACTCCAAAGCCTTGACATCCTTCCTGTAATGTGGTGACCGGAACGTTGTACAATCCGCCTGATACAGCCTAATTTGAGCATTATAATGTTGCAACACAGCGTCCTAACTTGTTAACATAATGCCCGACTAATAAAGGCAACCATACTTATCGCCTTCTTAACAAAGATCATAGAATGGTACTGCATAGTACAGGCCCTTCGGCCCACATTGTTGTGCCGACCCTCATACCCTGCCTCCCACAGAACCCCCCATCTTAAATTGCTCCATATACCTGCCTAGTAGTCTCTTAAATTTCACGAGTGAATTTGCCTCCGTCACTGACTCAGGCAGTGCATTCCACGCACCAACCACACTCCGAGTAAAAAACCTTCCTCGAATATTCCCCATGAACTTCCCACCCCCTTACCTGAAAGCCATGTCCTCTTGTATTGAGCAGAGGTGCCCTGGGGAAGAGGCGCTGGCTATCCACTCTATCTATTCCTCTTAATATCTTCTACACCTCTATCATGTCTCCTCTCATCCTCCTTCTCTTCAAAGAGTAAAGCCCTACCTCCCTTAATCTCCGATCATAATGCATACTCTCTAAACCAGGCAGCATCCTGGTAAATCTCCTCTGTACCCTTTCCAATGCTTCCACATCCTTCCTATAGTGGGGAGGTAAACAGTGAATACAGTTATCTCTGTAGTGGGATCTCGATTTGCTGGGGAAGTGGCCGAGTGGGCAAATGCAATTTAGATCAGAGAAATGCAAGCTATCCTATTTCAGTATGGCAACCCAGGGTAAGACTTCACACTGGGGGGGCGGGGGGCGGTGTAGGTGTTCCTGGTAAGCGTTGCAGAACAGAGGGATCCAGGGGTACAGAAACATGGTTCCCCGAAAGTGGAGTCACAGGTAGACAGGGACACCGGGGACTGTTATAGAACAAAGGGACCCAGGTGTACAGGGACACGTTCCCTGAAAGTGGAGCCACAGGTAGACAGGGTCCCTGGGGAGTGTTGCAGAACAGAGGGACACAGGGCTGCAGGGACACGGTTCCCAGAAAGCGGAGTCCAGGTAGACAGCGACTCTGGGGTGTGATGTACAACAGAGGGACCCAGGGGGTACATGTACACGGTTCCTTGAAAGTGGAGTCACAGGTAGACAGGGACCCTGGGGATTGTTGTAGAACGGAGGCACCCAGGGGTGCAGGGACACGATTTCCTGAAAAGGAACTCACAGGTAGATGTGGCGGTGATGTCGGGAGGGAACAGAAGGGAAAGAGTAGGAGAGGGTGAGAGAGAGAGAGGGGTGAGTGAGGGGGAGACAGATGGGGTGAAGAGTGACAGAGGATGAGAGACAGGAAGAGAGGAAGGAGAGGACGGAGAGGCAGAGAGAGTTTGAAAGAAGGGGAGGGGTGAAAGGGGGAAAGGGGAGAGGGGGAGTGGATGATAGCGGGGAGAAGGGGAGAGAGAGGGGTGAGAGAAGAGAGAGGGGATGACAGCGGGGGGAAAGTGGGAGGGGTGGGAAGGGAGGAGAGGGAGAAGAGAATGCAGAGAGTGAGTGAGAAAGAAAGGAAAGGAAAACCATATAACCACACAACCATATAACAATTACAGTACGGAGACAGGCCATCTCGGCCCTTCTAGTCCGTGCCGAACGCTTACTCTCACCTAGTCCCACCGACCTGCACACAGCCGATAACCTTCATTTCTTTCCTGTCCATATAGCTGTCCAGTTTGACTTTAAACGACAACATCGAACCTGCCTCAACCACTTCTCGTTCCACACAGCTACCACTCTCTGAGTAAAGAAGTTCCCCTTCATGTTACCCCTAAACTTTTGCCCTTTAAATCTCAACTCGTGTCCCCTTGTTTGAATGTCCCCCACTCTCAGTGGAAAAAAATAAGCCTATCCGTGCCAACTCTATATATCGCTCTCATCATTTTAAATACCTCTATCAAGTCCCCCCTCAACAGTCTACCTTTTAAATAATAAAGACCCAACCTGTTCAACCTCAGAAGAGGTTGAGGAGAGGGAAAGAGATACAGGGAGAGTGTGGAGGCTGGAAGCAGAAGGGGAGAGAGGGGTGAGATAGTGGGGTTAGAAAGGAGAGAGAGTGGATTTTAAAATGTTATCGACCTCTCGCCTTCATCACCGGCTCTACCATTCCCGTCGCTACTCAACAGACCTTCAACGACCCTCCGAAATCCCATGCCATCACCCAGCGCTCGCTTCTTTCTCCGCACCGCCTCTCCCACGACATTCACACCACGGCGCCCTTCCCACAGAATGTTCTTCTCCCACGCCACTCTCTTCTCACCTCTTTCATAACGCTCCCTCCATAGAGACCCTGCCACGGCGCACCCTACACCCGGCCCTTCCCAAAAATCACTGTCCTCTCACACGCCCCCATCAGTTAACAATGCCTCCTCTACGACGCCGCTCCAATGAATTCCCTCTCAATCAGGGAATCACCGGAGTCAACACGACACTTGCTCTGAACAGCATTAGAAACGTCTCCTAAACACAGTCAGAGCAATGAGGATTAATGTGATGCCCATGTGTCGGGACACGCAGCTCAGATAGGGCCCAGTACGAAACATCTGTTTCAGCTGGGGACAGAGCAGTGCCGGTCAGAAACAGAGTGCAGCTCCCTCCGCACCGTCCCATAACACACTCCCGTGGGAAGGCACAAAGTGAAGCTTCCTCCGCACCGTCACATCACACAATCCCTCGGTAATAAAAAGAGTGAAGCTCCCTTCACCCCGTCCTATCATACACTCCCGTGGTCAGAAACAGAGTGAAGCTCTCTCTGCAGCGTAATATCACACACTCCCCTGGTCAGACACAGAGAATCTCCCTCCACAACGGCCCATCACACACTCCCGTGATCAGACACATAATGGGGCTCTCTCCCTCCGTCTTTCTGCCCCACTAACCTCTGGAAGGAGACCGTGAGTCCATTTTGACGATCTTCGCATTCATGTAAGTCTCGCACTGTCCTCCTGTGGAAGATTCTCTGAGTCTCTGAGCTCAGCGAGGGGAAGGAACGGTTGTCAGAGGAAGCCCATGTTGACAAGGGGATGTGGCAGTCACAAACAAACACCGGATAAACAGCTGATAAAGGGACCAGGGGGAGGAGAGAGACTGAGGGTGTTGGAGAACGTGATCCAGTGAGACGAGAGTGGCGGGGCAAAGAATGGTGAGAGTGGGGAGTTAGGCGGAGGGAGAGAAAAGGCAAGATCGGGGTTGGCGGAGAGAGAGAAGCATATAGCGGGGGCAGAGTGGGTAGAGAGGGGTGAGAGATGGGGTAGTGTGAGGAAAAAGCTGGGAAAGTAAGACAAGTGGACATGGCGAAACAGGGGGTGGGGGAGAGAGAGGTGGAGCCATAGAGTGTGAGGAGTCGGAGAGGGATTGGGAGAGACAGCGGAAGAAAGAGGGAAGAGAGGAACCGGGAGGGAGGGATGAGCGATTAAGAAGGTAGACGATGGGGGAGAGAAGAATCGAAGGAGACGATTGAGGAAAGCTATGGACAGAGGAGTAGAGAATGATGGCCGCCTCAGAAGGAAGGAAATGTCGGAGGGATTCGTGTCACTAATAAAAAGCCTCCATTTTCCTCGAGATTTGCACCGTCCCAGTTGTTTCCTGGTTTGCGCGTCGGACGCTCCCTCAGCTCCGGCTCATCGCCGGGGCTTCAGACCCTGTGTCCATGAGAAACCACGGCCCCGGTTAAAACACCCAGACCCACCGAAGTGAGTGAGTGCACTCCCTCAGACTGAGGTGAACGGCTCTCCTTACCCATCATCTTCTCCAAGGTGGCGGTCGAGGGAGTTAGTGGTGGATGAGGAGGCGGAGGCGGTTGTGGTGAAAACTCTCTCGCGCCCCGTTCGTTGTGTCGGGCTCCCTCTGGCGCTGCACAGACCGGCTGAGAGAGACTCCGGCCCCTGCGATAGGGGACAGGTTGGGGGGTAGGAGTGAGTGGAGGGGACAGAAGTGAAAACGGGTAGGGTCAGGGGCAGTATAGTCATGGGAGGGATGTGGAAGGTAAAGTGAGGAAGGCGTGCAGGGTGAGGATGTGAGAAGAGGGAGTGCAGGAGAAGGAGGATTTGGGAGCGAGTAGAAAATGGTGGAGAGAATGTGGTGGAGGATGTGTTCGAGTGGGGTGAGGCTAGAAATCCTTCACTGATGGTGTTCACCAGGGAGTCGCAGGTGGGTCCAAAGATCTTTGGCAACTATATTCACCATTTGTAGCAGATTTTACAACTTGCGGTTGGGAAGCTTGGAGACGGCCCTAACGTTGGCGGCGTGGTAAACAGTAAATCCAGTTATCTCCATAGTGGGACCTCGATTGGCTGGTGCAGTGGTTTAGTGGGCAAATACGATCTAGATCAGTGAAGAGACGGTTCTCGTATTTCAGTATGACAACCCAGGCTGTGTCCTTCACATCGGTGGGGTGGGGAGAATTACTGGATAGTGTTGTAGAACAGAGGGAGCCAAGACAGAGGAACATGGCTCACTGAAGGTGCAGTCACGGGTAGACAGGGACCCTGAGGAGTGTTGCAGAACAGACGGATCCAGGGATGTAGGGACACGATTCCCTGAAAGTGAAATCACGGGTAGATGGGGTGGTGAGGAAGCTGGAGAAGAGAGGGAAACGAGTGGGAGAGAGTGAGACAGAAGGGAGAGAGACAGGGAGACAGATGGGGTTAAGAGTGGCAGAGGCTGAGAGACAGGAAGAGAGGATGGAGAGGACGAGGAGGGACGATATTGTTTGAAAGAGGTGGAGAGGGGAGAATGAGGGAAAAAGGGAGAGGGAGGGTACAGTCGAGGGACTAAAGGGAGAAGGAGGGGGAGAAAGAGGAGAAGGGGATGACAGAGTGGAAAATGGGGAGGGGTGGGAAGGGAAGTGGGGGGTGTGATAATGGAAAGAGTAGGTCAGAAAGAAAGGATCAGAGAAGATGAGGGGAGAGATAAAGTGAGAATGGGTAGTCAGGAAGCAGAAAGGCAAAGATAGTTCGGTTAGAAACGAGAGAGAGTGGATTTTAAAATTTTAATGACCTCTCTGTCACTTCCCCGCCTTTCCCAGTCCCGTCGCTACACAACAGTCCTTCAACGGCCCTCCAAAATGCCATGCCATCACCCAGCGCACACTCCTCAATGCCCCTTCCTCCGCACCGCCTCTCCCACGACATTCACACTACGGCGCCCTTCACAAAGAATGTTCTTCTCCCACGCCACTCCCTCCTCACAAGTTTCATCACGTTCCCTCCATAGAGTCCCTTCGACAGCGCTTCCGACACCCGGCCCTTACCAAAGCTCACACATGTCCCCAACCGTTCACAATGCTCCCTCCACGACGCCGCTCCCATGAATTCCCTCTCAATCAGGGAATCACTAGAGTCAACCCGACACTTGCCCTGAACAGCATTAGAAACGTCTCCTAAATACAGTCAGAGCAATAAGGATAAAACTGGGCCTATCTGTCCAGATCCGAGGCTTAGAGCGGGCCCACATACGATACACCAGTTTCAGCTGGGGACAGAGCATTGAGGGTCTGAAGCAGAGCAAATCTCCGTCCACACCGTCCCATCACACACTCCTGGAGTCAGAGACAGAGTGAATCTCCCTCCGCACCGTCCCGTCACTCACCCCTGGGGTCAGACACAGAGTGAATCTCCCTCCACACCGTCCCATCACATATTCCCGGGGTCAGGCACCGAGTGAATCTCCCTCCACACCGTCCGATCACACACTCCTGGAGTCAGACACAGAGTGAAGTTCCGCCCGCAACGTCCTATCACACACACCCGGGGTCAGACACAGAGTGAATCTCCCTCCGCACCATCCCGTCACTCACCCCTGGGGTCAGACACAGAGTGAATCTCCCTCCACACCGTCTCATCACATACTCCCGGGGTCAGAGACAGAGTGAATCTCCCTCCGCACCGTCCCGTCACTCACCCCTGGGGTCAGACACAGAGTGAATCTCCCTCCACACCGTCCCATCACATATTCCCGGGGTCCCTCCACACTGTCCGATCACACACTCCTGGAGTCAGACACAGAGTGAAGTTCCGTCCGCAACGTCCTATCACACACACCCGGGGTCAGGCACAGAGTGAATCTCCCTCCGCACCGTCCCATCACACACTCCCGGGGTCAGACACAGAGTGAATCTCCCTGCACACCATCCCATCACAGACTCCCGGGGTCAGACACAGAGTGAATCTCCCTCCGCACCGTCCCGTCACTCACCCCTGGGGTCAGACACAGAGTGAATCTCCCTCCACACCGTCCCATCACATATTCCCGGGGTCAGGCACCGAGTGAATCTCCCTCCGCACCGTCCCATCACAGACTCCCGGGGTCAGACACAGAGTGAATCTCCCTCCGCACCGTCCCGTCACTCACCCCTGGGGTCAGACACAGAGTGAATCTCCCTCCACACCGTCCCATCACATATTCCCGGGGTCAGGCACCGAGTGAATCTCCCTCCACACCGTCCCATCACACACTCCCGGGGTCAGACACAGAGTGAATCTCCCTCCGCACCGTCCCGTCACTCACCCCTGGGGTCAGACACAGAGTGAATCTCCCTCCACACCGTCCCATCACATATTCCCGGGGTCAGGCACCGAGTGAATCTCCCTCCGCACCGTCCCATCACACACTCCCGGGGTCAGACACAGAGTGAATCTCCCTCCGCACCGTCCCGTCACTCACCCCTGGGGTCAGACACAGAGTGAATCTCCCTCCACACCGTCCCATCACATATTCCCGGGGTCAGGCACCGAGTGAATCTCCCTCCACACCTTCCGATCACAGACACGCGGGATCAGACTCACCATGGAGCTCTCCCCCTCCGTCTTTCCGCCCCGCTTACCTCTGGAAGGAGAGCGTGAGTCCATTTTGGCGAACGTCGCATTCACGTAAATCTCGCTCTGTCCTCCTGTCGAGGATTCTCTGCGTCTCTGAGCTCAGCGAGGGGAAGGATCCGTTGTCAGAGGAAGCCCGTGTTGACAAGGGGGTGTGACCGCCACAAACACCGGATGAACAGCTGATAAAGGAACCGGGGGGTGGAGAGAGATGGAGGGTGTTGGAGAGAGTGATCCAGTGAGACGAGATGGCGGGACAAAGAATGGTGAGAGTGGGGAGTTAAAAAAGGCAAGAACGGGGTTGGCGGAGAGAGAGAAGCCGATAGCGAGGGAGGAGTGGCAAGAGAGGGGTGAGGGAAGAGGTAGGGCGAGGAGAGAGCTGGTGAAGTAAGACAGATGGACATGGGGAATTATGAGTGGGAGGAAGAGGTGGAGACATAGAGTGTGAGGAGACGGTGAGCGCTTGTGAGAGAAAGCGGAAGAAAATGGTGGAAGGGGCACCGGGAAGGAAGGAATGAGGGATTAGAAAGGTGGACGATGGAGGGAGAGAGTAATCGATTGAGGGAGATAGAGGAAAGGAGTGGACAGATGAGTAGGGAAGGATGGCAGGCGTACGGAGGGCGGAAATGTCGGAGGGATTTGTGTCGCTAGCACACAGCCTCCATTGTCCTGGAGTTTTGCACCGTCCCGGTTGGTTCCCGGTTTGCGAGTCGGACGCTCCCTTTGCTCCGCCTTATCGCCGGGTCTTCAGCGCTCTGTCCATGAGAAACCACGGCCCCGGGTCGAACACCCAGAACCCACCGATGTGAGTGAGTCCCCTACCTCTGAGTGAGGTCAACGGCTCTCCTTCCCCATCATCTTCCCAAAGGTGGCGGTCGAGGGCGTTAGGGGAGGATGCGGAGGCGGAGGAGGTTGAGGTGCCCAATCTCCCGCGCCCCGTTCGGTGTGTTGAGCTCCCACCGGCGCTGCACAGACTGACTGAGAGACCCTCCGGCGCCTGTGATAGGAGACAGGTTCGGGGGTAGGAGGGAGGGGAGAGGACAGAAATGAAAAGGGGTAGGGTCAGGGCGGTATAGTCATAGAAGAATGTTGGAGGGTAAAGTGAGGGAGGCGTGGAGGTTGTGGATATGAGAACAGGGCGTGCAGGAGAGGAAGGATTTGGGAGGGAGTAGAAAATTGTGAATATAATGTGGTGCAGGATGTGTTGGAGAGGGGGAAGGCAAGTTTTAACGGGTATGGACGGGAAAGTTATGGGGTTATCCCGGGCGGGGGGGTGGAACCTCTGTTGAAAATGAGGAGTGGGGTAGAGGGCGGGGTGGGGGCTATACAACACAGGCTAGAAAGTCTTTCCCTCACCCTCAGAGTGAATGTCTCCCCTCTCTGTGAAGGAGGAGGATGTTCCGAGAAAAAGACGGATAGACAAGGTAGAGTGGTGAGGAGGGGGTCACAGGAATTGGGGGGGGGGTGACGAGGTGGTTCAGGATTGGGGAAATGTTGCCTGACGCTCATTCCCTACCCTTCTCTTGCCGTCTCTGCCTGTGTGTTTCTGCCTCTCCGTGAAGACTCTAAAAGCCGGGACAAGAATATCCCAGCGCAGGGAAAGGTGAGGACAAGAATGGAGCCCTTTCGTCCTTCTTCTCCAGTTCTCTACCCACCTTCCAGCTGCTCTGCATCTCCCTCTCCCCGTCCTCTCGTTTTACCTCCCCCCTTTCTCCAAATCATCACCCTCTCCTCTTTGTAGCCAGTGCGTGAGTGGGCCAGTGAAGAAGTGGAGCTTTGAGGCTTTGAGTCGAGAGATTCTGGCAGTTTTGGCAGTTGGTCTGTGCAATCAAGTCAATCAAGATTTGAATAGATCAGCAGAAAGCCTTTGATTAGACAATCGAGATTTGGATAGCTCAGGCTCAGCAGAAAGCAGCTGATTGGGCAGTCGAGGTCACGGAACAAACATTTTGAAAAGCTCAAAAGATAAATAGAGGGACAGCTCATGCGATGCGGCCAGTAAGTGAGTGGGCCAGTGAAGGAGTGGAGCTGTAACGTTTTGACTCGAGAGGCTTCGACGAGAAGAGGCGGAGGACAAGCTTGCTCGCAGTTAGTTTTTACAATGTCTCCTGAGACGGTGATGTGCCTCTCATGTGAGATGTGGCAGTCTTGGGGGAAAGCTCCCCTCCCGCAGAGTCACATCTGCCACAAGTGCATACGGCTGGGCGATCTGGAAGACCGTGTAAGGAATCTGGAGCAGCAACTGGTTGACCTTCTACTCATAAGGGAGAATGAGGCAGTCATAGATGAGAGCTACAGGGAGGTAGTCACACCTAGGCTGTCGGAAGCACGTAGTTGGGTGCCAGTCAGAGGGTTAAAGCAAAGGTGAGCAGACAGGTAGTGCAGAGCACCCCTGTAGACATTCCCCTGAATAATAAGTTTACCGTCCTGGATACTGTTGGCGGGAACGACCGACCAGGTGTGAGCCACGGTGGCAGGGCCTCCGGCACTGAGTCTGACCCTGTGGTGCAGAACGGTGGGACGGAGAAGAGGAGAGCTGTCGTCATTGGAGACTCTATAGTCAGGGGAGAAGACAGGAGAATTTGTGGACGTGAGAAGGATACCCGAATGGTTTGTTGCCTCCCGGGTGCCAGGGCCCGGGATGTCTCTGACCGGGTGCTAGGCATCCTGGTACGAGAGGGAAAGCAACCAGAAGTCGTGATACATGTTGGGACCAACGACATAGTCAGGAAGAGGGATGAGGTCCTGAAGTGTGAGTTTCGGGAATTAGACAGAAGGCTGAAGAACAGGACCTCAAGGGTGGCGTTCTCAGGATTGCTGCCAGTGCTACGTGACAGTGATGGTAAGAATTGGAGGAGATGGCAGTTGAATGCATGCCTGAGAAGTTGGTGGAGGGAGCAGGGTTTTAGATTTTGGATCATTGGGATCTCTTCTGGGGAAGGTGGGTCCTGTGCAGATGGGATGAGTTGCACATGAACCCGAGGCGGAGCAATATCCTTGCAGGTAGGTTTGCCAGCATGGCTTCGGATGGTTCAAACTAATTAGCGAGGGGGATGAGACCCGCAGCGGTAGAGCAGTGAAAGAAGTGCATGGAGTAAAGCCAGATCTAACATACAGAGAGGCGTTGAGGAAAGAGAAGCAGAATAAACGGTGTAAAGGTAGTGAGGCAGAAGGGCTGAAATGTGTGTACCTCGATGCAAGAAGCATCAGGAACAAAGGTGATGAGCTGACTGCTTGGATACATACATGAGATTATGATGTAGTGGCTATTACAGAGACTTGGCTGGCACCAGGGCAGCAGTGGATTCGCAATATTCCTGGATTTCAGTTCTTTAAAAGGGATAGAGATGTGGGAAAAGGGGAGGAGGGGTGACATTACTATTCAGGGATACTATTACAGCTACAGAAAGAGTGCGTAATGTAACCTCATCCTCTTCTGCGTCAGTCTGGGTGGAAGTCAGGAACAGGAATGGAGCAGTTACTCTATTCGAGGTATTCACTACGCCCCCTGGAAGCAGCAGAGAGTCAGAGGAGCAGATTGGGAGACAGATTTTGGAAAAGTTCAAAGATAACAGGGTTGTTACCATGGGTGGCTTTAACTTCCCTTATATTGATTGGCACCTGATTAGTTCCAGGGATTTGGATGGGGGCAGAGATTGTTAAGTGTGTCCAGGACGGATTCCTGTCATAGTATGTGGACAGGCCGACTAGGGGGAATGCCATACTAGTTCTAGTATTAGGTAATGAACCGGGTCAGGTCACAGATCTCTCAGTGGGTGAGCATCGGGGGGACAGGGACCACCGCACCTTAGCTTTTAGCATAATCATGGAAAAGAATAGAATCAGATAGGACAGGGAAAAGTTTAATTGGGGAAAGGCAAGTTATGAGGTTATAACGCTAGAACTTGTGAGTATGAATTGGGATGATGTTTGTGCAGGGGAATGTACTATGGACATGTGGTCGATGTCTAGAGATCTCTTGCAGGATGTTAGGGATAAATTTGTCCCGGTGAGGAAGATAAAGAATGGTAGGGTGAAGGAGCCATGGGTGACAAGTGAGGTGGAAATCTAGTCAGGTGGGAGAAGGAAGCATACATGATGTTCAGGAAGAAAGGATCAGATGGGTCTATTGAGGAATATAGGGAAGCATGAAAGGAGCTTAAGAAGGGACTGAGAAGAGCAAGAAGGGGGCATGAGAAGGCCTTGGCGAGTAGGGTAAAGGAAAACCCCAAAACATTTTTCAATTACGTGAAGAAAAAAAGGATGACAGGAGTGAAGGTAGGACCGATTAGAGATAAAGGTAGGAAGATGTGCCTGGAGGCTGTGGAAGTGAGCGAGGTCCTCAATGAATACTTCTATCCGGTATTCACCAATGAGAGGGAACTTGATGATGGTAAGGACAATATGAGTGAGGTTGATGTTCTGGAGCATGTTAATATTAAGGGGGAGGAGGTGTTGGAGTTGTTAAAATATATTAGGACGGATAAGTCCCCAGGGCCTGACGGAATATTCCCCAGGCTACTCCATGAGGTGACGGACGAGATTGCTGAGTCTCTGACTAGGACCTTTATGTCGTTGTTGTCCACGGAAATTGTGCCGGAGGATTGGAGGAAGGCGAATATTGTCCCCTTGTTCAAAAAAAGTAGTAGCGATAGTCTGGGTAATTATAGAAGAGTGAGCCTTACGACTGCGGTGGGAAAGCGGTTCGAAAAGATTCTTAGAGATAGTTTCTGTGAGCGTTTAGAGAAACATGGTCTGATCAGGGATAGGCAGCATGGCTTTGTTAAGGACTGATCGTGTCTAGCAAGCCGTATAGAGTTCTCTGAGGAGGTGGCGAGGTATATAGATGAGGGTAGTGTAGTGGATGTGATCTATATGGATTTTAGTAAGGCATGTGACAAGGTTCCACACGGTAGGCTTATTCAGAAAGTTAGAAGGCATGGGATCCGGGGAAGTTTGGCCAGATGGAATCAGAATTGGCTTGTCTGCAGAAGAAAGAGGGTCGTGGTACAGGGAGTAGATTCAGATTGGAGGATTGTGACTAGTGGTGCCCCACAAGGATCTGTTCTGGGACCTGTACTTTTCGTCATTTTATTAACGACCTGTATGTGGGGGTAGAGGGGTGGGTTGGCAAGTTTTCATACGACCCAAATGTCGGTGGTGCTATAGATAGTGTAGAGGGTTGTCGAAGATTGCAGAGATACATTGATAGGATGCAGAAATCGGCTGATAAGTGGCAAACGGAGTTCAACCAGGAGAAGTGTGAGGTGGTGTACTTTGGAAGGACAAACTCCAAGGCAGAGTACAAAGAAAATGCCAGGATTCTTGGTAGTGTGGAGGAATAGAGGGATCTGGAGCTACATGACAGCAGATCACTGAAAGTTGCCTCACAGGTAGATAGGGCAGTTAAGAAAGCTTAAGAAGTGTTATGTTTCATAAGTCGAGGGATAGAGTTTCAGATTCGCGATGTAATGATGTAGCTCTATAAAACTCTGGTTAGGCCACATTTGGAGTACTGTGTCCAGTTCTGGTCGCCTCACTGTTGGAAGGATGGGGAAGCATGGGAAAGGGTACAGATGTAATTTACCAAAATACTACCTGGTTTAGAGAGTATCCATTATGATCAGAGATTAAGGGAGCTAGGGCTTTACTCTTTGGAGAGAGGGAGAATGAGATGTGACATGATCGACGTGTACAAGATAATAATAGGAATTTATAGAGTGGATAGCCAACGCCTTTCACCCAGGGCACAACTGCTCAATCCAGAGGACATGGCTTTAAGGTAAGGGGTGGGAAGTTCAAGGGGGATATTAGAGGAAGTTTTTATTTTATACTCAGAGATTGGTTCGTCCGTGGAATGCGCTGCCACTGTCAGTGGTGGAGGCAGATACGCACCTGAACTTTAAGAGACTGCTAGACAGGTGCATGATGAAATTTAAGTCGGGGTTTATACGGGAGGCAGCGTTTGATGGTCGGCACAACATAGTGGGCCGAAGGGCCTGTACTCTGCTGTACTCTTCTATGTCTATGTCTAAATGAAGCTGAACCCAGGAGCTATTCATGTAGCCAGTCCAAAATTAGAATAAGCTTCTTCAATCAGAGCAGCAAACAGAAAAAGGGAAAACCAGAAAACCTGGAATAAGGAACGATGAACCGGACTGTGAAGCGGAATCTGGACTTCACGGACTAGACCAAGAGAGCCAATCTCCTTTTTAAACGGACATTCCTCCATCCTGAGGCCGTGTTGACTAGTTTTATTATCGCCTCCGCTCACAACGTAGGAAGCCTTATCTCCACAGCTAATCTATCGGAGATCTTGAACATTTGATAGGTTTCAGTGAGGTCTCCACTCATTTTCCAGAATTCCATTGAGTACAGATCCAGATCAAATGCTCCTCCTGTGAAAAGTGTTTCAATGCCGGAACAAAAGGGTGCAGAAGGGATTTACAAGGATGTTGCCTGGATTGGAGAGCATCCATAATGAGAATAGGTTGAGTGTATTCGGACTTTTCTCCTTGGAGCGACGGAGATGAGAAGTGACCTGATAGAGGTGTATAAGATGATGAGAGGCATTGATCACGTGGATAGTCAGAGGCTTTTTCCCAGGGCTGAAAGCGGACAAAGGGACACAAGGGGACAGGGGTTTAAGGTGCTAGGGAGCAGGTAAAGAGGAGATGTCAGTAGTAAGTTTTTCACTCAGAGTGGTGAGTGCGTGGAATCGGCTGCCGGCAACAGTGGTGGAGGCCGATAGGATAGAGTATTTTAAGAGACTTTTGGATCGATACATGGAGCATAGAAATATAGAGGGCTATTGGTAAGCCTAGTAATTTCTGAGGCAGGGATATGTTCGTCACAACACTGTGGGCGAAGGGACTGTATTGTGCTGTAGGTTTTCAATGTTTCTACGTTTCCAATCATTTTCGTTCACCTCTATGGAACAGCGTCGAAAGTTAGCACATCCTTTTCGTCAAAGGAGCACAAATTGACTCACAATATACCCCAACTTAGGCCTCACCAGTGTCTTTTAAAACCTTACAATCAAACCTTTGCATTTACAATCTCGCCCTCTGGAAAGGAATGCGAGCATTTGATTTGCTTTTCTCACCACCGACTCCTGTAAGTGAACCAACAGAGAATCGTGCAACAGGATCCACAAGTTCCTTTGCGCCTCAGCTATTTTTTTTCTCTCCGTTTAGAAAAAAACGTTTATATATTTTTTTTTTCTTTTCTAAGAAGGTACGTGACAATATACTTCCCCACACTGCACTCCATCTGCTACTGCTTTGCTCAGTTCCCTAATCTGTCTTCAACACCACCTGCAGATTGGAAATGCTACGAGCGACCTGCACTGACTGCGGTTTCCCGATGAGGAAGTCAAACGTTCTGTTGCAGAGGGAGATAGCCTGTCCCAGACTTTGCAGCCTGTTGGATAGAACTGAGGTCGTGACTGTGCTGAGCGCTGAGCTGCTGTCAATAAACCGCAGCGTGACGTAGGTATTGCTATTTCCCAGTTGGTCCAAGGCCTGGTGGAGAGCGAGTGAGTTTGCAGTCTCTGTAGTCCTATTGTGGAGAGAGACAGAGCGCAGCGGGTCAATGTGTTGCCCAGTATAAATCCTCAGAGATGCTATCACCCGGGAAATGTAAGAGACTTTATTAGAGAGGCTTACAGAATCATGGTGGTCAGAACTAATACACAGTTAGCAATAGAACGGTTAAACATGTTCTCAATAGTGTGCCGAGCTGCATATATTTCAATAAATGAAGGCGGCAGGAGAGGCGGATAATTGGTTTGAAGATGAGGCAACTGTTTACAAACAGAGGCTTTGTGTCGTGAGGAGAGGCTATTGACGGCAAATTTGCAGTCAATAAGATGAGTTGCAATGTAGAAGGTGGACACAATCGCGGATGATTTCAGGACTGAAGGTGTTATATTTGAATGCACACGGTACACGGAATAAGAAGATGAATTTAGCGCAGTTGCAGACTGGGAAATATGATGTTGCATGCATTACTGAATGATAGCTGCAGGAGCGATTCCCATGGGTATCGGATTGCTTAACCAATAGAAAACAGAGAATGGGATACATGGGCGTCACTCTGTTTCGCAATCAGTGATGAGCAGTGTGCGCGAGGGTCGGTGCTGGGTACGCGACTGTTCACGATATACATCAATAGTCTGGAAGAGGGGATCCAGTGTCGTGAATCTGGGTTTTCTGATGATACTAAATTGATTGGAAAAGCAACGTGTGTAGAAGATACTGAGAGTCTGCAGAGAGATATAGATAGGTTGACAATAGACAATAGACAATAGGTGCAGGAGTAGGCCATTCGGCCCTTCGAGCCAACACCGCCATTCACTGTGATCATGGCTGATCAATCACAATCAGTATCCAGTTCCTGCCCTATCCCCATATACTTCGCCTCCGCTATCTTTAAGAGCTCTATCCATCTCTTTCTTAAAAGCATCCAGAGACTTGGCCTCCACAGCCTTCTGGGGCAGAGCATTCCATACATCCACCACTCTCTGGGTGAAAAAGTTTTTTCCTCAACTCCGTTCTAAATGGCCTATCCCTAATTCTTAAACTGTGGCCTCTGGTTCTGGACTCACCCATCAGCGGGAACATGCTTCCTGCCTCCAGCGTGTCCCATCCCTTAATGAGCTTATATGTTTCAATAAGATCCCCTCTCAGCCTTCTGAATTCCAGAGTATACAAGCCCAGTAGCTCCAATCTTTCGGCATATGACAGTCCCGCCATGCCGGGAATTAACATTGTGAACCTACGCTGCACTCCCTCAATAGCAAGAATGTCCTTCCTCAAATTTGGAGACCAAAACTGCACACAGTACTCCAAGTGTGGTCTCACCAGGGCCCTGTACAGCTGCAGAAGGACCTCTTTGCTCTTGTACTCAATTCCCCTTGCTATGAAGGCCAGCATGCCATTAGCTTTCTTCACTGCCTGCTGTACTTACATGCTTGCTTTCAGTGACTGATGTACAAGAACACGTACATCTCGTTGTACTTCCCCTTTTCCTAACTTGACTCAATTTAGATAATAATCTGCCTTCTTGTTCTTACCACCAAAGTGGATAACTACACATTTATCCACATTAAATTGCATCTGCCACGCACCTGCCCACTCACCCAGCCTGTCCAACTACCCTGCATTCTCAGAACATCCTCCTCATATTTCACACTGCCACCCAGCTTGTGTCATCAGCAATTTTGCTAATGTTACTTTTAATCCCTTCATCTAAATCATTAATATATATTGTAAACAGCTGCATGCCCAGCACTGAACCCTGCAGTACCCCGCTGGTAACCGCCTGCCATTCCGAAAGGGACCCATTAATCGCTAAGCTGCGTGAGTGAGGGTCTGGCAGATGGAGTACAACGTTGGTAAAAGGGATGTCACCCACTTTGGAAGGAAAAATGGGAGAGCAGTTTATTATTTAAATGGTAAAAATTGCAGCTTGCTACTGTGCAGAGGGACTCACAAGCTCCTGTGCATGAATCACAAAGGGCTGGTTTGCAGGTGCAGCAGGCTGTCAGGAAGGCAGATAACCATATATAGTTATATGGTTATATGGAATGCTGGCATTCATAGCGAGAGGGGCTGAATTTAAGAGCAGGGACGTTATGCCGCAACTGTTCACGGTACTACTGAGGACACACCTGTAGTATGCGTGCAGTACCAGTCGCCGTACTTGGGGAACAATGTAGCGGATATGGAGGCGGTGCAGATGAAGCTCACCAGGTTAATTCCAGAGATGAGGGGATAAGACAATAAGGGGAGACTGAGTCACCTGGGACTGTATTCACTGGAATTCAGAAGAATTAGAGGAGATCTTAGAGAAACATTAAAAAAAAATGAAATGAATATATAAGATAGAGGCAGGAAAAATGTTTCCACTGGGAGGTGAAACTAGACCTGAGGTTCGTTGCCTCCAGTTTCGGGCTAGTTGATTTAGGACGGAGATGAGGAGGCACTGATTTCCCCAGAGTGTGGTGAACCTACGGAATTCTCTGCCCAGTGAAGCAGTGGAGACTACCTTAGTAAATAAGGAGATAAAAGGAAGTGGAAGAGAAGCGATGGAAAGAAGGAATGTGTGGTGGGAGAAAACGGGAAGTGACGGAGTGTGGATGGGAGGAAGAGGTGAAGGGACGGAGGGAGATGGGCCGAAGTAGTTGGGGCTGGCGTAAAGGGGCAATGGATGTGAGGAAGGGGAAGGAGAGAGGAAAAGTGAGAGACGGCTGGACATCCCAGGCCAAATGGCACCTCATCCAGAAACCCAACCCTCGACAGGTTTAATGTGCAGGGAGAATGCAGGGAACTCCGTGGTCTGGTTGCAAGTGTGGGTGGGTGAGGATATCTCCTGCTCAGGGCGCCAGGGCTGTTGGTGGTGGGACGGAGGAAGAAAGTAGGTCTGATGGAGAGTGAGTGAAATAATACAATGGGGAGGAGGAGAAGTTTGAAGGAAAATAAATGTAGAGAGTGCGTACTGAGGGAGGGAGAATGTTTGAGGAGGGGAGAGAGGTAGGAGGGAAAGAGAGAGGGAGGAATGCTGGGAAGGAAAGCGGAGAGTGAGGAGATGTTGGAGAAGAACAAGAGTGAGATACAGGAGAAGGAGAGAGAGGACAGAAAAAGAAGAGAGAGAGAGAGAGGGAGTGAGAGAGAGTGAGAGAGAGAGAGAGAGAGAGAGAGAGAGAGAGAGAGATAGAGGGGAGAGAGAGAAGGCCATGGTATAAAGTAGGAAAGAGAGAGTGCGCCATTGGACAAGGAGGCGGAGAAAGTCTGTGGAGGGAATTAATTTCGAGAGGAGATGTTATCCCACTCGGGGGAGGAGGGCTTATTCACCACGGTGGGGGTTTGTCCTGGGGCCTTGCTTTCTCGCAGACTGCAGATCTGAAGGTCCGGCGATTAGCAGGAGCAGTGGCTGCGTCGGACGCGTAAACCAGGAACCAACGGTGGATGCATATCTCCCCGAAAATACAGGTTCGATATGAGTGACACAAGTCTCTCCTTCATTTCCTACTGCCCTTATTATCTTATCCCTCCTTTCCATTTCTTTTCTCCTTCCCTCCCCATTTTTTTTCCTCTCAACGTCCTTCGTCTACATTTCTCTCCTTCAACCCTCCCCACGCATCTCTCTGCCCTCTCTGTAGTGCTCCATTTGCCCCTCCCTCTGCTCCTCCCCGCTCCCTCTCATTCCGTTTCTCTCTCTCCCTCTTGTTCTCCAGTTCACCGCCATCTTTTCTCTCTCTCTCTCACAATCTCTCCAAATCTCCTCACTCTCTATTTCTCTACCTCACTCCGTCCTCCTCCCGTTTACCATCTTCTACACACTTACTTTCCCTTCTTTCCCATCTCTCACTCCACAGTCTCCCTCCTCTCAGCTCCTGTAGCATCTGTACACTGCCGCCCACTTCTCTCTGTCTCTGCAGATTCCCAATCGGTCTCCTCCCTTCCCTCCCCTTACTCCACACTTTCAACACTCCCCACTCCCCTCCAGTCTAATATCGCTCGGCCTCCCTCTCCAACATCCTCTTTCTCTGTGCTCCCCGCACTTCCTCTCCCTGCTCTGCCTTCATCTCTGTGTCAGCTGTCCATCTGGTGTTTGCTGGAGTCGGACCGCCTTATCGACACGGACTTCCTCTAATAACGGCTCCTTCCCCTTCGTGAGCTCAGAGACACAGAGAGTCCTGAACAAGATGGACGTGAATGTGGAGCTCGCCGAAATGGGCCCGCAGTCTCCTTCAAACGGTGAGTGGGGCAGCAAAACGGAGGCGGGGGGGATAGATCCATTCTGTATTCATAGAAACACAGAAACATAGAGAATAGGTGCAGAAGTAGGTCACTCGGCCCTTCGAGCCTCATCGGCATTCAGTATGATCATGGCTGATCATCCAACTCAGAACCATGTACCAGCCTTCCCTCCATACCCCCTGATCCCTTTAGCCACAAGGGCCATATCTAACTCCCTCTTAAATATAGCCAATGAACTGGCCTCAACTGTTTCCTGTGGCAGAGAATTCCACAGATTCACCACTCTCTGTGTGAAGAAGTTTTTTCCTCATCTCAGCCCTAAAAGGCTTCCCCTTTATCCTCAAACTGTGACCCCTCGATCTGGACACTTCCAACAGCGGGAACAATCTTCTTGCATCTAGCCTATCCAATCCCTCTTGGATTTTATACGTTTCGATAAGATCCCTCCTCAATCTTCTATATTCCAACGAATATAAGCCTAGTCGATCCGGTCTTTCATCATATGAAAGTCCTAACATCCCAGGAATCAATCTGCTGAACCTTCTTTGTCCTCCCTCTATGGCAAGGATGTCTTTCCTCAGATTAGGGGACCAAATCTGCACACAATACTCCAAGTGTGGTCTCACCAAGGCCTTGTACAACTGCAGTAGTACCTCCCTGCTCCTGTACTCGAATCCTCTTGCTATAAATGCCAGCATACCATACGCCTTTTTCACCGCCTGCTGTACCTGCATGCCCACTTTCAATGACTGGTGTATAATGACACCCTGGTCTCGTTGCACCTCCCCTTTTCCTAATCGGCCACCATTCAAATAATAAACTGTTTTCCTGTTTTTGCCACCAAAGTGGATAACCTCACATTTATCCACATTAAATTGCATCTGCCATAAATTTGCCCACTCACCCAACCTATCCAAGTCACTCTGCATCCACTTAGCATCCTCCTCACAGCTAACACTGCCGCCGAGCTTCGTGTCATCCGCAAACTTGGAGATGCTGCATTTAATTCCCTCATCTGAGAAATTAATATATATTGTAAACAACTGGGATCCCAGCACTGAGCCTTGCGGTACCCCACTAGTCGCTGCCTGCCATTCTGAAAAGGTCCCTTTTGTTCCCACTCTTCGCTTCATGTCTGCCAAACAATTCTCTATCCACATCAATACCCTACCCCCAATACCGTGTGTTTTAAGTTTGCACACTAACCTCCTGTGTGGGACCTTGTCAAAAGCCTTTTGAAAATCCAAATATACCACATCCACTGCTTCTGCTCTATCCACTCTACTAGTTACATCCTCAAAAAAATTCTATAAATTCGTCAGACACGATTTTCCTTTCACAAATCAATGCTGACTTTGTCCGATGATTTCACCGCTTTCCAACTGTGTTGTTATCACATCCTTGATAACTGACTCTAGCATTTTCCCCACCATCAATGTTAGGCGAACCGGTCTATAATTCCCCGGTTTCGAGGATCCTCCCACCGCCCCGGGGCCCGGCGAACTGTCAATCACTGCACAGACAGGTCAGAGGTCGCAGTAATGTCGTCATTCTGGAGCGTTTCACGAGTCATGCACCCAAGTCTCCAATACCTAATGCTTCTGAACAGAGCACTCGTTCCATAGACGGACCACCATCTGGGTAACAAAAGGTTGTCACTCGGCTGCCCAAGTAAATCTGTTTCCCCTCTCATCTTCGCCCTGGACGCTGTGGTCCTCGATTCTCCAGGCCTGGAGAATGTGATTGTGCTCATTTACTCGATCTGTGCCCCTCGTGCTTTGTACACCTCAGTAAGGTCATCCTTGAGCTCAACATAAAGACCCAACCTGCCCGACTTCTCTCAGTAATTCAGTCCCTGGCGTCCAGTCAATATCTGCAACTCTTTCCAGCTCAAAGTGTTGCAAGACTCAGCTAATAATGATCAGGGAGGCACAGGGCGATCTGTATTTGCCGTCAAGTACCCGTATTGTCTAATCTGACAAATAGATAAAGTACGAAATATTGCCTCCGCACCAGCTTATTTTTCAGCCAGCCATTCTTGTTTGGCAGTCAGCCATTCTTGTTTGGCGTGGTGTCAGGATTGGTCTCCTTTCAGATTAACCAGGCCTCGAGCCTTTTTTTTTCACCCTCAACCCGGCACGGATGGAAAGCGTGTCCGGGGGGTGGGGTGTTGGTGGATGTGGCCCGTCTTGGCTTCGAACTCGGGAACTTTCGCTCCGGATCCGGCGCTGATGCTATTGCGTCACTAGCCGGCCGCCGTACCAGCGAAGTTATCCTGACCTTTCATGCTCGGTCAAAGTACAGAAAAGTTATTACTAGGTACAAAGGAGTTTTTGCTGCTGGCCACATGTTCTTCGTAGGCGTTTTGACTTTCCACATGTCCAAGATTTAGTTGTTCTGTTTCTCAGTGACCTCTGGCAGCAGACTTGAAACGTCTTTTTTTTCCGAAATCATGAATTGCATTCCAGTGTCATTGGCTAGTGGTCACGTGTCTGACTTTAACACATTTCCATTGGCCCTACTCCATTTAATCTCCATTTAGCAGCAAGTCACAATCTGTAATTTATGGCTCGCAGAACAACATTCACAATTCCGCGTGTTCTACCCAATCAAATAACGCCTCACAAATGACGTCTTATTTGGAAATGATCCCTTAGTTCAGGAGATTGCCTGTGACATCACTGTGTCTACTTTAAATTTCGCATCAACCAAGCGACTAACACACAAAATGGAGAACACAATCTCTTCTTGAAATGGCAGCCTCCCTCTCCTCCATCGCGGCAGGAGCAAAGCCATCTGCATCTATTGTCCCTGATTCATTTTGATATCACCATTCTTCAACTGCATTTCTTTCTGGCCAGCAAATAATATCCTTCCGACAGCAGGGCGAGCAAAACTGGACCCCGTCCTCGAAGTGCAGCCTCGCCGACACCATGTTCATCTGCAACGGGGCCTCCCCATTCCTCTACTCGGTGTCCTTACTGATGAAGATCGGCGTGTCAGACGCCCTATTCACCGCCCTGTGTACCTGTGACTCCACTTTCAGAGATCCATGTACCTGCAGACCCGTGTCTCTTTGCTCCTCAACTCTCTCCAGGGACCCTCCAGTTCAGTGTGAACCTTTACCTTTGTTTGTCTTCCTGGAATATGAAAACAAATTAGTCAGTCAAATCTCCCTGGGCTCCACACCATTATACAGAATAGCCTATCAAGAGGAGGAATTAGTTAGACTTACTAGAGTCCCTATACTTTATCTCCACTGCCCTGCCCTCGTCAGCCTTCTTGGCTCCTCAGTCAGCTTGGTATGTTCCTGTAGGACCTCGCCCATCTTTCTCGAGGCACCACCGAAAGCATCCAATCACAATGCAGCTCGACTTGAGGGAAACTACTCCGTCCGTGACCGCAACGAAACTGCAGAGAGTCCAGGAAACAGCTCAGCAGATCAGGGGCACCAGTTTCAGCTCCACGGACTCTCTCGGCACTTCCCGCTGCGTCGCTACAGCAGACAGCCGAATAAAGATTCCCATCCACCCTGGATAATTGTATTACCCTATATCACCACCTATCGGTGGAAGATAGTAAAGCACGTTTCACCAGCCTCAGACAGTTTCTAACCTGCTTCATCAGACAATTTAATAGACCACTATTCTGATAAGTTGTATTCTTGACTTCAAAGTTTACCTCGCCGTCGCCCTTGCACCTTATTGACTGCATGAACTGAACTTCCTCTGTAACTGTGACACTTTACTCTGCATTCTGTTACTCTTTTACCCTGTTCTACTCCAATGAAGGGATCTATATCTGTGGCATTCCGCTGGGACCTCTTCTGTCTGTGATGTATATGCCGGGGTGGTGAGGAGTGAGGACAGTGGGAGAAACGGTGAGGAGGGAGCACAGTATAAATTAAAACACTCTCTCCCTTTTCTAACCTCATTCTCTTTCTCTCCTTCACTTGCCACTGTCCCTTTCTCTCACTCTTTACCTCTCTCTCCCTACCCTCTCTCCCTCTCTCCCTTTCCCCCCTCCTTTATCACCCCGTCCCTCTCTCAAACTCTTTCCCCTACTGTCTCACACTGTTCCCTTATCTTCACCCTCTCCGCTCACTGTCATCCCTTCCTGAACCACACTCGTTCTTCCCACTTCTCTGTGTGCCTGTATTCCGCTCATCTCCCCTCCACGCTTTCCGCTCCTCCCTATCCAGCTCTGTCTCCCTCTCCCCGATGGTTTCTCCTCTCGCTCTTTCCCCTCTCTAATACTATCTTCTCTCTCTTCTCCATCCTTCTCCCACAGTTCTCCGCACACTCTCCCTTCTCAATCACCCTCTCTTTCAGCCCCCATCCTCCTCGCTTACCCCCTCTCTCTTCTGCTGTCTCTTCTCTCTCTCCGCGACTCTCTCCCCCATTTTCTACCCCTTTCTCAATCTCTCCCTAATCTGCCTGTCTGACTTTCTCTCCCAGACGGCCTGACCGCCACCAGCCCAGAGTTGAACATTGGGAAAGACATCGATGAGCGCGAGGATCCTCCCATTGCCTCGGGATCCGGAGGGATGCCAACCACTGCACAAACAGGTCAGAGTTCACAGTAGTGATGTCATTCGCTCAAGATATTCAAATTTCTAATTAGAAACATAGATACATAGAACACCTACAGCGCAATGCAGAGCCTTCGGCCTACAGAGTTGTGCCGAACATGTCTCTACCTTAGAAATTACTACGCTTACCTATACCCCTCTAATTGACTAAACTCCATGTACCTATCCAAAAGTCTCTAAAAATACCCTGTCGTATACTCCTCCATCACCGTTGCCGGCAGCCCAATCCACGCACTCACCACTCTCTGAGTAAAGAAGTTACCCCTGGCATCTCCTCTGTACCTACTCCCCAACACCTTGAACATGTGTCCTCTTGTGGCAACGATTTCAGCCCTGGGAAAAAGCCTCTGACTATCCACACGATCAATGCCTCTCATCATCCTATACACCTCTCTCAGATCACCGCTCATCCTCCGTCACTCCAAGGAGAAAAGGTCGTGTTCACTCAACCTATTCTCATACGGCATGCTTCCCAATCCCGGCCACATCCTTGTAAATTTCCTCTGCACCCTTTCTAGGGCTTCCACATCCTTCCTGTATTGAGGCGACCAGAACTGAGCACAGTACTCCAAGTTTGACCGGGGTCCAATACATGCTTCAACAACTCCTCGCAGCTACTAAATTAAATTTCACTATTGATGAAGGCCGATCCACCATACGCCTTCTTAACGACAGGGTCAACCCGCGCAGCTCATTGGAGTTTGTTATGGACCCGGACCCCAAAATCCCTCCGATCCTCCACACTGCCAAGCGTCATAACATTAATATCATATTCTGCCATCATATTTGACCTACCACAATGAACCACATCACACTTACCTGGGTTGAACTCAATCTGCCACTTCTAAGCCCAGTTTTGCAGCATATCAATGCTTCGCAGTAACTTCTGACAGCCGTCCACACTATCCACAACACCTCCAACCTTTGTGACATCAGCAAACTTTCTAACCCTTCCCTCCATTTCCTGATCCAGGTCATTTATATAATTCACCAATAGCAGGGGACCCAACACAGATCCCTGAGGCACACCGCTGGTGACCGACCTGCATGCAAAATGTGACCCGTCTACAACCTGACTTCTCCTTCTGTGGGCAAGCCAGTTCTGGATCCACAAAACAATGCCCCCTTGGATACAATGCCTCCATACTATCTCAATAACCCTTGCATGCGGTACCTTATCAAAGGCCTTGCTGAAATCCATTTCCACTGCACCTACTGCTGTTCCTTCATCAATGTGTTTAGTCTCATCCTCAAAAATTTCAATCAGGCTCGTAAGGTATGAACTGCCTATGACAAATCCATGCTGACTACACCTAATCATGTTGTACGTTTCCAAATGTTCATAATTCCTGACTCTCAAGATCTTATCCATCAACTTACCAACTACTGAGGTCAAACTCTGTGGTCTATAATTTTTTGAGCTATCTCAACTCAATTTCTTGAATAAATGAGCAATATACGCAACGCTCCAGTCCTCTGGAATCTCTCCCTCACCATTGATGATGCAAAGATCATCGGCAGAGGCTCAGCAATCTTCTCCCCCGCCTCACAGTAGCCTGGGATACATCTCATCTGGTCCCGGCGATTTATCCAACTTAGTGTTTTCCAAAAGCTCCAACACATCCTCTTTCTTAATGCCTACATTCTCAAGCCTTTCAGCCTGTTGCAAGTCATCACTACAATCACCGAGGTCATTTTCCGTAGTGAATATTGAAATAAAGTTTTCAGTAACTTCCTTTGCTATTTCCTCCGGTTCCATATTCACTTTCCCACTGTCACGTTTTATAGGTCCTTTTCTTTCGCGTCTTACCCCTTGCTCTTCACATGCTTGGACAAAGCCTTTGGCGTTTCCTTGATCCTGCCCGCCAGCGCCTTCTCATGCCCCCTTCTGGGTCTCCTAATTTCCTTCTTAAGATTCTTCCTATCAGACTTATAATCTTCTCGAGCTCTAACATTACCGAGCTCTCTGAACCTTTTGTAAGCTTTCCCTTTATTATCTTGTATATAAGATGACGAGAGGCATTGATGGTGTGGAGAGCCAGTGGCTTTTCCCCCAGGGCTGAAATGGTCGCCACAAGAGGACACAGTTTTAAGGTGCTGGGGAGTAAGTACGGGGGAGATGTCAGGGCTATGTTATTCACTCAGAGAGTGGTGAGTGCGTGGAATGGGCTGCCGGCAACAGTGGTGGAGGCGGATAAGATAGAGTCTTTTAAGAGACCTTTGGATTGCGACATGGAGCTCAGTAACATAGAGGGGTATAGGTAAGCCCAGAAATTTCTAAGGGAGGACATGTACGTCACAACTTGTAGGCCGAAGGGCCTGTATTGTGCTGTAGGTTTTCTATTCTATTCTGTTCTATTCTTTTCCCTTTGACTGGAATAATTCATCTGCCTCCACCACTTTCCTGGGAGCTCATTGCACCTCCAGACTGTGCTGTTTATAAATCATCGGGATGAATTTGTAGATGGGTGCGTTGCTGAGTTTCATATGTTGCACGATGCGAAGATTCAGTGATATAAAGAACAACAGGATGACAGGACCGATTAGAGATAAAGTTGGGAAGATGTTCCTGGAGTCTGTGGAAGTGAGCGAGGTCCTCAATGAATGTTTCTCGACGGCATTCGCCAATGAGAGGGAACTTGATGACGGTGCGGACAACATGAGGGAGGTTGATGCTCTGGAGTATGTTGATATCAAGGCAGAGGAGGTGTTGGAGTTGTTAAAATCCATTAGGACGGATAAGTCCCTGGGGCCTGATAGAATATTCCCCAGGCTGCTTAACGAGGCGAGGGAAGGGATTGCTGAGCCTTTAGCGAGGAACATTATGTCCTCGTTGTCTAAGGGAATGGCACCGGAGGATTGGAGGCAATGAGGTTTGTCCCCTTGAACAAAAAAAGGTTGTATGGATAGTCCGTGTAATTGTAGACCAGTGAGCCTTACGTTGGTGGTGGGAAAACTATTGGAAAGGAATCTTAGAGAAAGGATCTATGGGCATTTAGAGAATCATGGAACAGTCAGCATGGCTTTGTGAAGGACAGATCGTGTCTAACAATCCTGATAGAGTCCTTTGAAGAGGTGACCAGGCATATAGATGAGGGTAGTGCAGTGGACGTGATCTATATGGATTTTAGTAAGGCACTTAACAAGGATCCACACGGTAGGCTTATTGAGAAAGTCAGAAGGCATGGGATCCAAGGACGTTTTACCAGGTGGATTCAGAATTGGTTTGCCTGCAGAAGGCACAGTGTCATAATGGAAGGAATACATTCGGATTGGAGGGTTGTGACTAGTGGTGTCCCACAAGGATCGGTTCTGGGATCTCTACTTTTCGTGATAACGATATGGATGTTGGGGTAGAAGGGTGTGTTGGCAAGTTTGCAAACGAGACAAAGGTTGGAGGTGCTGTAGATAGTGTAGATGATTGTCGAAGTTTGCAGAGAGACATTGATGGGATGCAGAAATCGGCTGAGAAGAGGCAGATGGAGTTCAGCCCGGAGAAGTGTGAGGTGATACACTTTGAAAGGACAAACAGCAAGGCAGAGTGCAACGTAAATGGCAGGAAACTTGATAGTGTGGAGGAGCAGAGGGATCTGGGGGTGCATGTCCACACATCCCTGAAAGTTGCCTCACAGGTAGATAGGGTAGTTAAGAAAGCTTATGAGGTGTTAGCTTTCATCAGTCGAGGAATAGAGTTTTAAGAGTCGTGAGGTAACCATGCCGTTCTATAAAACTTTGGCTAGGCCACACTTGGAGTACTGTATCCAGTTCTGGTCGTCTCACTATTGCAAGGATGTGGAAGCATTGGAAAGGGTACGGGCAAGATTTACCAGGATGCTGCCTGGTTCAGAGAGTATGGATTATGATCAGATATGAAGGGAGCTAAGGCTTTACTCTTTGGAGAGAAGGAATATTAGAGGAGATATGAAAGACGTATACAAGATATCAAGAAGAATAGATGGAGTGCCTCTTCCCCAGGGCCTCACTGCTCAATTGTAGAGGACATGGATTTAATGTAAGGGGTGGGAAGTTCAAGGGGGATATTAGAGGAAGTATTTTTACTCAGAGAGTGGTTGGTGCGTGGAATACACTGCCTGAGTCAATGGTGGAGGCAGACACTAGTGAAATTTAAGAGACTAGTGGACATGTATATGGCGGAATTTAATGTTTAGCGTTATGTGGAAGGCAGGGTTTGAGAGTCGCACAACATTGTGGGCCGAAGGGCCTGTACTGTGCTGTATTATTCTATGTTCTATGGGTGTCATTGTGGATCGTGTTGAAAACTGGCAAAAATATTCAATGGGACATAAATCAGTCACAGATACGGTTGGAGAAATGACAGAGTTAAGTCCGTCATGTATCCAAAGTGTGAAAAAAAGAACAAAGCGGGCAAACAGTAATAAAACTGTGAACAAATAATAATCTCTGAATCCAGACGGCCAATAGTCCGTAGATCGCATGTATCATAATCTTGTGGTCTCCTGGACCTGATGGAATACACCCTCGGGCTCTGAAGGAATTGGGCGGAGAGATTGCCGAGGCATCAGGAGTTCCACAGGGGTCGGTGTTGGGACGGCTGATCTTTACGATGTTTGTCAATGATTTGGACGATAGGATTCATGGATTTCTTGTATAAATTTCCGATGATAAAAAGATATGTGGATGGGCAGGTGGTGTTGAGGAAACAGAGAGACTTAGACAGTTTAGGGGAATGGAAAAAAGACGTGCCAAATGAAATGCAATGCCGGAAACTGTATGATCATGCACTATTGTGGATGAAATAAGCACGCAGATTACTATTTGAATGATAAGAGAATTCAAAATGCCGAAATGCAAAGGGACTTGGAAGTACTGGTGCAAGGTACCCTAAAGGGTAATCTCCAGGTTCACTGGGTGGTGAAAAAAGCGAAAGAAATGTTGACATTCATTTCTAAAGGTCCAGAATGTAAGAACTGCAATGTGATGTTCAGGCATCAAAAAGCACCCCCGAGACTATAATTAAAGTATTGTGTTGAGTTTTGGGCTCCTGATATACATTGATATAAGACCTGGTTCAGAGAAGATTCACGAGAATGATTCCTGAAGTGTAAGGCTTGCTCGATGAGGAACATCTGGCAGCTCTTGGGCTACCTTCCCTGAAGCTCAGTAGAATGAGGGGGGACCTCATTGAAACTTTTAGAATGTTGAAAGGCCTGAACAAATTTGATATGGAAATGTTATTTCCCATGGTAGCGGGGTCTAGGACAAGAGGGCTCGACTTCAGGATTGAAGGGCATCCTTTTAGAACTTAGATGCGGTGAAATTCGTTTCGTCAGAGGGTGGTAAATCTGTGGATTTTCTTTACCACAAGCAGCTGTGGAAACCAAGTCATTGGGTGCATTTAAGGTAGAGATAGATACGTTCTTGATTAGCTAACGTTTCAAAGGGTAAGCGGAGGAGGCAGGCGTTTGGGAAAGACTGGTAGAATTAGATCAGCCCATGATTCAACAACCGAGAAGTCTCGAAGGTCCGAATGTCCTACGTCTGCTCCCATATCATATGTCCTATGGCCGTATGGTCTCTCCACAGGTGCGCATGAACAGGAGTCGAAACTGAAGATCGGAAATAGACCGTTCCGTCTGATCTGCCTACTCTGCCTAGTCACGTCCGCCCTCATCGTGATAGTGATCGGACTCTCGATCCATGGTGAGTGGAACGGTCTCCGTGTGGAGTCAGACCATAAATAAAGAGAGTGGAATAAATTGTTATTGTAAAACACCACAGCGACACCGACACGTCCCTTACTGTAACACCGATTAAAACCGACCACCATATCACGGACACATCCCTAACCGTGATAAAGACACGGTCTTCACCTGAACACAATGAAGAAACATCCTGACACCGACACGCCATTCACCATAACATGAACAATGTTGTCACCGTAGCACTGTCACGACCATCCACGAGACACAGATACACTGCTGACCGCAGCACGGATGCGGAACATCGCCGTGACAACACGTGGCAGTCACACTGACCGCAACGTAACACTCACTGTAACATCGACATGCCCCTGACCGTATCACTGATAAACTCCTCAAGGCGACACCGAAACACACCTCACAATGACACCGAAACGTTCTTCACTCTGACACTGAGGTAATGTACACCGTGACACCTTCACATTCCTCAACGTGATCCTCTCAGCACCGCCTCATGACAAAGGCCCACACGTCACTGTAACGCCCCTTACCGAGACAGTATCACCGCTCAACATAACACCGATGCACCGCTCACAGAGGCAATTACACAGAACATAGAACATAGAACACAAACTAGTACAGCACAGTACAGGCTCTTCGGCCCACAATGTTGTGCCGAACCTCAAACCCTGCCTCCCATATAAGCCCCCACTTTAAATTTCCTCCAGATACCTGTCTAGTAGTCTCTTAAACTTTACTAGTGTATCTGCTTCCACCACTGACTCAGGCAGTGCATTCCACGCACCAACCACTCTCTGAGTAAAAAACCTTCCTCTAATATCCCCCTTGAACTTCCCACCCCTTACCTTAAAGCCATGTCCTCTTGTATTGAGCAGTGGTGCCCTGGGGAAGAGGCGCTGGCTATCCACTCTATCAATTCCTCTTATTATCTTGTACACCTCTATCATGTCTCCTCTCATCCTCCTCCTCTCCAGAGAGTAAAGCACTAGCTCCCTTAATCTCTTATCATAATGCATACTTTCTAAACCAGGCAGCATCCTGGTAAATGTCCTCTGTACCCTTTCCAATGTTTCCACATCCTTCCTATAGTGAGGCGACCAGAACTGGACACAGTTCCCACACCTCATTCTGACACGGTCACACGCACCGTGGCCATGACATGCCTCTCACCGTGACACAGACACACCCCTCTCTGTGAGACTAGCACACCCCACACCATGACACAGATACTGCACTCACCGTGACGTCACAAGGTCCCTCACTCTGACATTTCCCTCGCCGTGCCATCGGGATTCACTTCATTGTGACCCGGCACAACTCTCGCCGGGGCTCAGAAACACCTATCACAGTGACACCGACACGTCCCTCACTGCAACTCGAATATGCACCTCACGATACTGCCGCAGACACCCAATATAACAACAAAACCTTCACTGGGACATTGATAAACCCCTCAGCGTGACACGACACGCCGACGCCTCTCAGTGTGACACCATTCACCGTGACACTGGCATAACACTCTCTGTGACCCGCTCGGTAGCATGATGCTGACTCACGTGTCACTGTAAACGATAAACATCCTTCACCATCTCTCTCAGTATCACAGATTCGTCAGTCTCAGACCACCTTCGACCAAAACTGCCATGAGTTAAACTCAACCCTTCAAACCAAGGTCTCTGAGATATCCCACCTGAATCACTCCGAGAAAACCTGTCTCAAGAATCTTACTGCGCTCAAAACCAATCTGTCCGTTCTTGTACGAATGCACAACGATCTCCGGCACCAGATCACTGAGATAAAAACGAAGCTCAGATCCGTCAAGAACAGCATGGCTCAAATCTGTGAATTCTTGATCAGCAGAAGAGGTGAGGCGTCATCCCCCTCATTAACCCGCTCTTCACCACAGACCAGGCATAGAGAGAGGAAGCGTCACTCTGTGCTTGACATCGGGAGTGTGTGAAGAGATGTAATGGAAGGGGATTCACTCTGTGTTTGACCGGTGAGTGTGTGATGGTGTTGCGTGGAGGAAGCTTCACTTTATTACTGAACCCAGGAGAGTGTGCTTGGACTTTGTGGAGGTGGTGTCACTCTGTGTCTCCCCACGGGATTGTGAGACGTAACATTACTGCTTCACGCTATGTCTGACTCCGGGAATCACTGATGTGACGGTATGGATCCAGCTTCACTCTGTTTCTGACAGGCGGGTTGTATGATATGACAGGATCCAGAGAGCTTCACCCCATGTCTGATCAATGAATGGTGTTGTGACACCGTGGAGAGAGTGTTTTACTCTGAATCCGGGAGTGTGCGACGGGACGGTGCAGAGGGGGCTTCACTCTGTGTCTGACCCCAGGAGTGTGTGATGGGACGGTGCAGAGGGAGATTCACTCTGTGTCTGAGCACGGGAGTGTGTGATGGGACGGTGCAGAGGGAACATCACTCTGTGTCAGACCCCGGGAGTGTGTGATGGGACAATGCGAACGGGTGCTTCACTCTGTGTCTGACCCCGGGAGTGTGTGATGGGACGGTGTGGAAGGAGCTTCACTCTGTGTCTGACTCCAGGAGTGTGTGATGTGACGGTATGGGGGGAGATTTATTCTGTGTCTGACCCCGAGTGGGGGGGGGGGGCGGTGTGGTATAATGTAACAGTGTAAGAGAGTTTCACTCTGAGTTTGTTACCTGGATTTATGATGGGACAGTGTGGAGGGAGATTCACTCCGTGTCGACACTTGACTGTGTGACAGGACGGTGTGGATGGAGATTCACTCCCGGGAGTGCGTGATGCGATGGACTGAATGAAGCTTCACTCTGTGTCTGACCCCGGGATTATGTGATGGGACGGTGTGGAGGGAGATTCATTCTGTGCCTGACACCGGGAGTGTGTGATGGGACGGTGTGGAGGGAGCTTCTCTCCATGTCTGATCCCGTAAGTGTGTGATGGAAAGGTGTGGAGGGATCTTAATCTATGTCTGACCACGGTGGTGAGTGATGGGACGGAGTGGAGGGAGCTTCAGTCTGCGCCTGACCCTAGTTGGGTATGATGTAACAGTGTAAGGGAGTTCTACTCTGTGTTTGTCCACTGGATTCTGTGATGGGACAGTGCTGAAGGAGACTCCTTCGGTGTCTGGCAACGAGTTGCATGATTGGAAGTTGCGGAGGGAGCTAAAGTCTGCTCTCACTCCGGGAGTGTGTGACCGGACGCTGTGGATTCAAATTCGATTTGTGTCTATCCCTCAGGAAATCTGTGACAGCATGGCGGGAAGGAGCACGTAACTGACTCCTGAAGTTTGTGATGGGACGCAGTTGAGGGACCGACACCCTGTGACGGGTTCCGAGAGTGTGCAATTGGGTGTCGTGTAGGGAGATTTAATTTGAGTCTGACACCAGGAGAGTGTAATGGGACATTGCGCATGAGCTTCAATTTCAGTCCGACCACGGGAATGCGTGATGGGAGGCTGTGGGGGGAGTTTGTATCAGACCCCGGGGACGTGTACTGGGGCAGTTCACAGGGAGCCTCAATCTGTGTGTGATCCTGGGAGTCTGTAATGGACGGTGTGGAGGAAGCTTCACTCCACCTCTGACTCCGGGAGTGTGTGATGGGACTGTGTGGATGGAGCTTCACTCTGTGTCTAAACTTGGGTATGCAAGACGGGACAGTGTGGAGTGAACTTTACTCTGTGAATGATATAGTGAGTTTACGATGGGATGCTATGTAGGGAGCATCACTCTGTTTCTGACCCCAGTAATTTGTCTTGGGAGAGTGCGGAGGGAAGTCATTCTGCATTATACCGGGAGTGTCTGATGGGACAGTGCAATGCGATGCTCACACTGTATTCAACACCTGGGAGTGTGATGGGACTGTACGGAGGGAGTGTCAATCTGCGTCTAACCTCTGTGGGCTGTGAAATGATGCTGTGGAAGGTGCTTCACTCCACCTCTGACTCCGGGAGTGTGCGATGGGAGCAATGGAGGGAGATTCACTGTTCTTCTTTCCTGATTTGCAGAGGAAAGGTGTCCTGGGAACTGGACCGAAAACGCAGATCGGTGTTATTTCATATCCGCCTTGGAGAAATCTTATGATGCAGCGAGGAATCATTGTTCAAACGTTGATGCAAGTCTCCTCGAAATCAATTCAAACAAGGAAAAGGTATGTGTCACACCGTGAGAAGCGATATGGAGAACAATCATACACTCCCGGGGTTTAACAAAGATTCAATCATTGCACACCGTCACTCACACATCCCGGGGATAGACACGGAGTGGAACTCCCTCCAGAATCAGAATCAGAATCAGGTTTATTGTCACCGGCATGTGACGTGAAACTTAACTTAGCAGCAGCAGTTCAATGCAATACATAATCCAGCAGAGAGAGAGAGAGAGAGAGAATAATAGAAATATAAAACATAATGAAAAAAACAACAACAAATCAATCACGTATATTAATTATTTAAACTGTGTAGAAAAAATGTTGTAAAAAGTGAAGTAATGTCCAAATCCTCAAAGTCCATTCAGGAATCGGATCGTGGAGGGGAAGAAGTTGCTCCTGAATTATTGAGTGTGTGCCTTCAGGCCTTTGTACCTCCTACCTGATGGTAACAGTGAGAAAATGCCATGCCCAGGGTGGTAGACGTCCTTAATAATGGACGCTGCCTTTCTGAGACAGTGCTCCCTGAAGATGTCCTGGGTACTTTGCAGGTTAATTCCCAAGATGGATCTGACTAGAATTATGGACTTCTGTAGCTCCTCTTGGTCCTGTGCAGTAGCCCCTCCATACCAGACAGTGATACAGCCTGTCAGAATGCTCTCCACGGTACAAATATAGAGCTTTTTGAGTCTGACAGAATTAAGTCCCTCCACACCGCCCCATCACACAGTACCGAGATCAGACACAGAGTGAAGCTCCCTCCACAAAGTCCCATCACGCAGTCCAAGGATCAGACGCTGGGTCATTCCATCTCTGTCCCATCTCTTCACTTTTTCCTGCCGTCAGGCATGGAGAGAGGGTAATTGTTACCCTCAGGTTCGACCAGCATGCGTTTGTCTGGGGGTCGGGGGGAACACTGCCTCCGGCCCGGTCAAACTGAGAAATCTCGTTTGTGTGGATATACCGTGATGTGTTGCTCGGTTACAAATCAATCCCACGAAATAGCGAGCAGTGCACCGTATGCAATTAAACGATAGAGCTTCAGGGTTCTTAATTTAGCTGTAGGGTTAGCATCGAAAACAAAGAGAAAAAGGGCCCATTTTAAAGAAACAGTCTAAAGCGCTCGCTGTAGCTCACTCTTTTCCCGTCCGTTCGTTCTCCATCGATTTGCCACAGGCGTCGTCACCTCTCGACGCCATTCCAAGTCCGCTCAAGCCTGCAGTCTCCGCCTTCCCCGTTCTGGCATCGTCTCTCGGCATCTTTTCTCGAACAAAAGCCATCGAACCCAGGCTCCCGGACACACAAGAAATTAAACCATCCCCATCGTGGGAGGCCACACAGTCCCAAGGGCCCGTTATCACTAGTCAGAACAGCTCGAGAGAATCTATCTGTCAGCAGCTTCCAGCACAGACGACAGCCTGCTGCAGCTACTCTGTTATACGAAATGCAGACCAGCCACAGCCCTGCAGAATCTCGCGCCCTGCTGCCTTCAGCTTCTGAGAGACGGCGCACCGCAGGATCTAGTTTATCTGTGCATGCTCATGCTCTTTCTATGCCTGATGCGAGACACTGGATAGAAGCTTCCTTCACTGTGCGATCAGAATGTGGAACAGCCTTCCAGATGCTGTGGTTGGAAACAACTGCGACGATGGGTTCCAAGCCTTCAAGAGCCGGGTGCACAAACTCCTATCCTCTCTGGGAGGGAAGTCACATGCTTCTTCATAAGCGATCATGAAGGGGACCCGGATGGCAATGCTTGGTTTTTCGCAGGTAGGGTTAATACCTGACTTTCAAGAGAGCTTCTGAGTTATGTTCCGGCTGGACTTAATCCTTGAACTGCTGGAGAAAAGTGCGGGAAAAAAAGCAGGTGCTATTTTCTCCCGATGGGGATTAGTTGTAAGTTCCAAGTGCTCCCGTCACGTTTTGTCGCCCTAAAAACTTATCCTTCAATTTCTTTGTATTATGGAGGTGTCGGATTTCGGTGGGACTCAAGTGCAGAACAAGGAATACTTTTTCACCAGGATTTATTAGGGAGCAAAAAGGCAAAAGTCTTTCAAAAACAGAAGGCAGGCACGAATCCGAAACGCAGGCAGAGGTCTTAACCAGAAAAGGCAGTCAGACGACAGCAGACAAATCCAGAGCGCACAGGGAAAAATCAGGTACAGGAACGGGCAACACCCAAAACACTGAATCAGGCGAAATCAGTTGGCAGAAATCGCAATGACATGGGGAAAGACACAGGTCAGAACTGGGACAAACTGGCAGAGAATGCTAGTCAAGGCGGGGTTGAAATGGGCGGGGTAATGAGTGAAAATTAGAAACAGGTGGGCGCAAATGAGGAGACGAGCAGGTAATTGGAGGAATTCCAAAAAAAGGAAAGGGGCTGGGCCAGAACCCACATGGCCAGGTGAAAGATAACAGAAGTTAAAGACTGTCGTGATCCAGAGCTACCAGCAGAGGCCCTTCAACCCAGTGTCCAGGCCGGATCCTTAACAGGAGAACAACATAATTCCCTCTGTCCAGCGGAGGCGATCATAATCATCATGGCTCCAGTATTTCTACTACTTTTTAATGCTTCTTAAGAGTATATATGATATTTTTATGTTTTATCGCTGAGCAGTGAGCCACCTGTTTGGCCTTTCCGAGTTCTCTCTGGGAACTAGTTGACTTGAGCAGCATTTCTGATCTGGCTATTGTTCACGATCGCACTAAACAACAATAAAACCCCAAAACACTGCTGCTGCAGAGAAACCATTACATCAGCAGTAACATTTCCCAGGGCGTTACATGCACAGTAATTGAAGGGATTTTATTTCACAGGATTTTGTTTCCAATTTTATCGACGATGAACACGGCTCCTACTGGATTGGAAAATGCGCAGACGGGTGAGGTTTGGACTGTTGGTGTGGGAGTGACTCGAGGCCGTAGGGAAAGAGTCGGACGGTGGGGTTAGTTTTCAGACTGACACGAGGCCGTGGGGAGAGAGTGGGTCAGTGGGATAAATTTCGAGACTGACACAGGTCCGTGGGGAGAGAGTCGGGCACTGATATTAGTTTGAGTACTGACACAGGTCCGTGGGGAGAGAGGCGGGCACTGATATTAGTTTGAGTACTGACACAGATCTGTGGGGAGAGAGTGGGTCAGTGGGAGAAGGTTGGACACTCATACAGGGTTTTAGGGAGAGTGCGACAGTGGGATTAGTCTGTTGACTGATGCAAGGTTGGCGGGAGAGGGTGGTAGAGTGGGATTAGTTTGGAAACTGACTCGGTACTGTCGGAGAGAGTGATCCAGTGGGATTCGCACGGCGATGTAGTCGGGGCTGTGGGGAGAGCGCGGTGTTATGGGATTAGTTAGAGACTGACATGGGGCAGTGGGGATAGCGCAAATTAATGGGATTAGTTTGGCAACGGTCTCCGGTCGTCTGCTAGATCTGTTTTGTCTCTGTTGAAACTGTCTAACCCTCTTTGATAGGAATGTGACCTCTTATCTTCTCTACGAGATGTCCCATGGATCGCCCAACTGCAGTAAGTCCCACTCGTACCAACAGAATATCATTTTCGAAAGGAAACACAGATTCATCTGCGAGAAGTCTGCACTTTTATACCCGGATATTCCTGAAGAGATCCAACGTCTCTGTCCAGAACCTGACTGGCCGACTTCAATCATGTGACGACACTCCACGTCTCCGCATTCAATCTACCCCATTCTCACTCCCCCATAATTTCATCCATTCCCTCCCTCTCTACCCTCCCTCCTATCCTATTTTCCTCCTCTACTCGCATCGCCATTCTCCCCCACTACTCCACACTTCTCCCCTCCCTGTGCCGCTCTCCCCCGCTCCCGCCCAGTTACACCCCCTTTCTACTCCTCTTCTCTTCTTCCCCTTCTTCTCTCTAACTCATTCCCTTTCTCCCTCTTCCTCTCCTCCTCGGACCCCATTCTCCGCCTCTCCTCTCTCGGTTCCCTCCACCCGCTCTCGCCTCAATTCTGTGTGCACTGGCCCTCAGTTCACCAACACAAAGGAAAAAGACTGTGCACATTCACACTGTCTGTGCCTCTCCTGGCTTCATACCTACGCTTCAAGGAACGAAGTCCCATCCTTCTTGCTCTCTCTCCATAACTCAGACCCTCGAGTCCCGGCACCATCCTCGTAAATCTCCCTCTGCACTCTTTCCAGCTCAGTGACATCTTTCCTACAGCAGCGCGACCAGAACTGAACACCAAACTCCCAGCGCGGCCTCACCGACGTTTTGTACAACCACAACGTGGCTTCAGCGCGGTACAAAGATATAAAATTCACGACAATTGGGAAAATTAATAAATACTGCAAAAAGGTGAATACCGAGGGAGTGTTTAAGTGTTCAGGGAGCGTTCGCAATCTGATGTCGGAGAGGAAGCAACTGCTTGTAAATTGTTGAGTTTCCCGGCTCCTTTACCCCTCCCCGGTGGTACCGATCAGCACAGGGCATTTCCCGGCGGAAGATGGTCCTCGCTGATGGATGCGGTCTTCCCAAGTCATTCCTTCTTCAACATGTCCACGATGGAGGAGAGGGTTGCGTCCATGATGGAGCTGGCTGAGTCTAGAACCTTCTATGGTCCATGGCGACCCTCTGCGTTGCAGCCTCCACACCAGGCGGCCATGCGACAAGACAAAATGCTCGACACAGTACATCCCTAGAAATGTGCGAGTCCGGTTTTGATATTAAAATCACTATCTTTATTAGCAGCTACCTGTAATATAGTAACTTTAACAACATGAACAAAAGTTAACGGTATTATGTGTAGGTGTGTGTGTAAATATAACTATTGAGCCTGGAAGGGGCGTGGGGCGTGGGAAGTCTTAATGTCTTCAGGTGGTAAAATAGGAATGTTCAGTAATCTACGAAATAAATTATGGGAGAGAGACATTTGTAATCCAAGGTAAAACGTATAGAAAAGTTAAGTACAAAATATTCCACAGGGTTCACGCTGGTAAAACGAGATGACAGTCGCCGTAGGTCTTGTCTGACATGACGTTCCAAATGCACATACGAATTATCACCGAAAGTGACCTGTCACGGGAATATCGTCTTCCAGAGGTTACCACACGGCATACCCAGGCAACCTAAAATCCACTCCTATGGATCCGACAAAGTGACGGTCACACATTCGTTGTGCACCGTGTTCCGATGTTTAACCCCCTCTGTGGGCAGAGGAAATTTGGAAGTCTTAGCTGCGACAAGCTGAGGTATCGGCTTCCAGTGTTTCCGTCTCTCTCTCTCTCTCTCTCTCGCTCTCTCTCTCCCTCTCTCTCTCACTGTGTTTAATCTTCACAAACCACGGCAGCCAGTGACTGACATCATTGCCCCGCCTCCCTCTGGCGCTCTTAAAGCGACAATCCACAGTAAACGAAACCTGCGTGTTCGGAACAACACCGACCCACCACACACTCCCGTGGTCAGACACAGAGTGAAGCTCCCTCCACACCGTCCCATCACACACTCCCGGAGTCAGACACAGAGCGAATTTTCCACAACACAGATTGGCTACACAGTCCCGGGGTGAGAAACAGTGTCAACCTCCCTCCACAGCGTCCCATCACACAATCCCAGGGTCAGACACAGAGTGAATCTCCGCCCACAACGTCCCAGCACACACTCCCGGGGTCAGATATCGAGTGAAGCTGCCTCCGCACCTTCCCATCAAACACTACCGGAGTCAGACACAGAGTGAAGCTTCCTCCACCCCGTCTGAACACACAGTCCCGCGGTTAGACACAGAATGAAGCCCTCTCCAGACCGTCCTATCACAGAATTTGGTGGTCAGACAGAGTGCAGCTCTCTCCGCACTCTGCCTTCACACATTCCTGTTGTAATAGTCCAAGGGAGGCTCCGTAGATTGTTTTCCATTTTAGGCATTTAACAAAGGAATTTAATTTCACCGAATTTTGTTTCCCACGCTCATGTCACGCATATCTCTGCATACTGGATATCTTGCGGACTGGCAGGATCAGTGCCCAGGGATTATTTTACTGATGACAAAGGCTGTGGGGAGAGAGCTGTTTAATGGGATTATTTTTGCGGATTGACTGCTAGAGCTGTTTTGTCTCTGTTGAAATTAGTTAACGCTCTTTGACAGGAAAGTGACCTCTGGTCTCCCGGACGTGGTGTATGATCGAATGTACGCCTGCAGTGACTGCGGCTCGCACGTAGAGAATGACATTTGCAATCGATATCACGGTTTCATCTGCGAAAAGTCGGTATCTTTGTTCCCGAATGTTCCTGGAAAGATCCAGGGTCTCTGTCAACAGACAGTGGGGCCGATTTGAAACAGGAGACCACCCCTCTTTCTCCCCATTCTCCCTTCGTCCACTCTCACTCCTCCATCCTCTCAAATTCCATCCTCACCCTCTCTGACCCTCCTCCTACTCCATACCTCTCCTCCTCTTCACCCCAATTCTCCCCACTACACACCTACAGAGCTCTCCCCAGCTATCCCATTCTTTCTCGTCATTCCACCGCCCCGGTCCCGCTCCTCTCCTCTCCCTCTACCTCTCTCTCCACACCTCTCCCACTGTTTCCTCGCCCTTTTTAATCCAGCTGTCTTTCTCCGTTCCCTCTGTCTAGCCCTTTCCCCTCTCTCCCCCTTTCTCCCCACTCTCTACCCCACTCTCTTACTCCGCTCTCCGTTTTCCCTCACCCCTCCGTCTCCCTGAATTCCCTATCTTTACGCAAATCTGTGAGGTTACAGATACGCTCCAGGTGTCGTTCTTGATCGGAGCGATGCAATAGCAATTTTACCACAAATACACTGACACACGTAATTCTTTTCAAACCTTCATTCTCTACTCATAACATGTCATAGGGGAAGTTACAGACTGATCTCCCAAAAGAACCAGTCCAGACACTGCCCCCGAATTACACAATTCCCCACAATTTATAACACTGATCAGGTAGAAGAAAATCTTACGATTGCAAGATTAGACAATATTAGAATCATTTCAATCATATGCTAAGATACAACTATATGTAAAATAATCATTGGTCAGTTAGTTATAATTATTCTAAGCCAAAGCTAGCTCATCAGTTCCTCATTCGGACCCTTCCCCTTTTCTCCAGAACATTCCAGCCCTTACAGTATACTTCCCATATTTAGCTACACCGTGAGCTGCTTCTGAAGAGAGGATAGTTCCTTATTTGAGCCCTTGCCGAGCTTTAGACAATAATGACTGGTACGTCACCCGTTGCAGAGTGAAGCTTCTTTCTGACTTGTCCAAACTTGTCCAAAGCAGTAAGCTAAGACGCTTACAAGTTGATCGATTATAAGTTAATCGTTGTCCTCTGTTTTTCCCCCCTATTTACTTATCCCTTCATTCCATCACAGGGGGTTCAGTCCCAAACTTCCTTCCCTCTCTTTATACCTCAGTCCCCGGAGTCCCGGCAACATCCTCGTAAATCTCCCTCTGCACTCTTTCCAGCTCAGTGGCCTCTTTCACACAGCAGGGCGACCAAAACTGAACGTACTCCAAAGTGTGGCCGCACCGACGTCTCGTACAACTGCAACGTGACCTCCCGGCTCCCGTGCTCAGTGTCCTCCTGATGTAGGCCAGCGAGTCGATGTACGATCCCCCTTGTCGCATGTTTTCTACCGGAATCACGATCCGCTTTATTAGCTTTGATTTATATGGCCTGAAATGCGTTCTTTTACAGCATCAGTATGGCGCAAATATGTAAAATTAAGGTGCTTTACTAAAAATAATAAATAGCTAGAAATGTGTTGAAAGATGTGATATCCCAGGATTTGGAGTTGGTGATTAGGACTGACAGCATGTGTGTGCTGAGTCATCACATCCAGTCCACGCACACAAAATATTGAGACAAAAATCATGCTGAGGATTGGTGGAAGCGGAGAGCCGGGGAGGGAGAGGGTTTTGCTCTGATTTTGACGAGGGTATTTTGACGTGTGTTGCCCGGTTACAAATCAATCCCACGAAATAGCGAGCAGTGCACCGTATGCAATTAAACGATAGAGCTTCAGGGTTCTTAATTTAACTGTAGGGTTAACATCGAAAACAAAGAGAAAAAGCGCACATTTTAACGAAACAGTCTAAAGCGCTCGCTGTAGCTCACTCTTTTCCCCTCTGTTCGTTCTCCATCGATTTCCCACGGGCGTCGTCACCTCTCGACGCCATTCCAAGTCCGCTCAAGCCTGCAGTTTCCGCCTTCCCCGTTCTGGCATCGTCTCTCGGCATCTTTTCTCGAACAAAAGCCATCGAACCCAGGCTCCCGGACACACAAGAAATTAAACCATCCCCATCGTGGGAGGCCACACAGTCCTAAGGGCCGATTATCTCTAGTCAGAACAGCTCGAGAGAATCTATCTGTCAGCAGCTTCCAGCACAGACGACAGCCTGCTGCAGCTGCTGTGTTATACGAAATGCAGACCAGCCACAGCCCTGCAGAACCTCGCGTCATGCTGTCTTCAGCTTCTGAGAGACGGCGCACCGCACGATCTAGTTTATCTGTGCATGTTCATGCTCTTTCTGTGCCTGATGCGAGACACTGGATAGAAGCTTCCTTCACTGTGCGATCTGAATGTGGAACAGCCTTCCAGATGCTGTGGTTGGAAACAACTGCGACGATGGTCCAAGCCTTCAAGAGCCGGGTGCACAAACTCCTATCCTCTCTGGGAGGGAAGTCACATGCTTCTTCATAAGCGATCATGAAGGAGACCCGGATGGCAATGCTTGGTTTTTCGCAGGTAGGGTTAATACCTGACTTTCAAGAGCGCTTGTGAGTTATGTTCCGGCTGGACTTAATCCTTAAACTGCCGGAAAAAAGTGCGGGGAAAAAAAAACAAAAAAACAGGTGCTGTTTTCTCCCGATAGGGATTAGTTGTTAGTTCCAAGTGCTCCCGTCACGTTTTGTCGCCCTAAAAACTTATCCTTCAATTTCTTTGAATTATGGACGTGTCGGGTTTCGGTGGGACTCAAGTGTAGACCAATGAATACTTTTTCACCAGGATTTATTAGCGACCACAAAGGCAACAGTCTTTCAAAAACAGAATGCAGACACGAATCCGAAATGGCAGGCAGAGGTCTTAACCAGAAAAGGTAGTCAGGCGAGAGCAGACAAATCCAGAGCGCACAGGCAAAAATCAGGTCCAAGAACGGGCAAAATCCAAGACTCAGAATCAGGCAAAATCGGTTGGCAGAGGCCGTGATGACGGGCTGGAACGACACAGGTCAGAACTGGGACGAACTGGCAGAGAATGCTAGTCAAGGCGGGGTTGAAATGGGCGGGGTAATGAGTGAAAATTAGAAACAGGTGGGCGCAAATGAGGAGACGAGCAGGTAATTGGAGAAATTCCAAAAAGGAAAGGGGCTGGGCCAGAACCCACATGGCCAGGTGAAAGATAACAGAAGTTAAAGACTGGCGTGATCCAGAGCTACCAGCAGAGGCCCTTCAACCCAGTGTCCAGGCCGGATCCTTAACAGGAGAACAACATAATTCCCTCTGTCCAGCGGAGGCCATCATAATCATCATGGCTCCAGTATTTCTACTACTTCTTAATGCTTCTCAAGAGTATATATGATATTTTTATGTTTTATCGCTGAGCAGCAGTGAACCACCTGTTTGGCCTTTCCGAGTTCTCTCTGGGAACTAGTTGACTTGAGCAGCATTTCTGATCTGGCTATTGTTCACGATCGCACTAAACAACAATAAAAACCTTCACACACTGCTGCTGCAGAGAAACCATTACATCAGCAGTAACATTTCCCAGGGCGTTACATGCACAGTAATCGAAGGGATTTTATTTCACAGGATTTTGTTTCCAATTTTATCGACGATGAACACGGAACCTACTGGATTGGAAAATGCGCAGACGGGTGAGGTTTGGACTGTTACGGGTCGTTAGTGTGGGAGTGACTCGAGGCCGTAGGGAAAGAGTCGGACGGTGGGGTTAGTTTTCAGACTGACACGAGGCCGTGGGGAGAGAGTGGGTCAGTGGGATAAGTTTCGAGACTGACACAGGTCCGTGGGGAGAGAGTCGGGCACTGATATTAGTTTGAGTACTGACACAGATCTGTGGGGAGAGAGTGGGTCAGTGAGAGAAGTTTGGAGACTGATGCAGGGTTTTAGGGAGAGTGCGACAGTGGGATTAGTCTGTTGACTGATGCAAGGTGGGCGGGAGAGGATGGTAGAGTTGGATTAGTTTGGAAACTGACTCGGTGCTGTCGGAGAGAGTGATGCAGTGGGATTCGCACGGCGATGTAGTCGGGGCTGTGGGGAGAGCGCGGTGTTATGGGATTAGTTAGAGACTGACATGGGGCAGTGGGGATAGCGCAAATTAATGGGATTAGTTTGGCAACGGTCTCCGGTCGTCTGCTAGATCTGTTTTGTCTCTGTTGAAACTGTCTAACCCTCTTTGATAGGAATGTGACCTCTTATCTTCTCTACGAGATGTCCCATGGATCGCCCAACTGCAGTAAGTCCCACTCGTACCAACAGAATATCATTTTCGAAAGGAAACACAGATTCATCTGCGAGAAGTCTGCACTTTTATACCCGGATATTCCTGAAGAGATCCAACGTCTCTGTCCAGAACCTGACTGGCCGACTTCAATCATGTGACGACACTCCACGTCTCCGCATTCAATCTACCCCATTCTCACTCCCCCATAATTTCATCCATTCCCTCCCTCTCTACCCTCCCTCCTATCCTATTTTCCTCCTCTACTCGCATCGCCATTCTCCCCCACTACTCCACACTTCTACCCTCCCTGTGCCGCTCTCCCCCGCTCCCGCCCAGTTACACCCCCTTTCTACTCCTCTTCTCTTCTTCCCCTTCTTCTCTCTAACTCATTCCCTTTCTCCCTCTTCCTCTCCTCCTCGGACCCATTCTCCGCCTCTCCTCTCTCGGTTCCCTCCACCCGCTCTCGCCTCAATTCTGTGTGCACTGGCCCTCAGTTCACCAACACAAAGGAAAAAGACTGTGCACATTCACACTGTCTGTGCCTCTCCTGGCTTCATACCTACGCTTCAAGGAACGAAGTCCCATCCTTCTTGCTCTCTCTCCATAACTCAGACCCTCGAGTCCCGGCACCATCCTCGTAAATCTCCCTCTGCACTCTTTCCAGCTCAGTGACATCTTTCCTACAGCAGCGCGACCAGAACTGAACACCAAACTCCCAGCGCGGCCTCACCGACGTTTTGTACAACCACAACGTGGCTTCAGCGCGGTACAAAGATATAAAATTCACGACAATTGGGAAAATTAATAAATACTGCAAAAAGGTGAATACCGAGGGAGTGTTTAAGTGTTCAGGGAGCGTTCGCAATCTGATGTCGGAGAGGAAGCAACTGCTTGTAAATTGTTGAGTTTCCCGGCTCCTTTACCCCTCCCCGGTGGTACCGATCAGCACAGGGCATTTCCCGGCGGAAGATGGTCCTCGCTGATGGATGCGGTCTTCCCAAGTCATTCCTTCTTCAACATGTCCACGATGGAGGAGAGGGTTGCGTCCATGATGGAGCTGGCTGAGTCTAGAACCTTCTATGGTCCATGGCGACCCTCTGCGTTGCAGCCTCCACACCAGGCGGCCATGCGACAAGACAAAATGCTCGACACAGTACATCCCTAGAAATGTGCGAGTCCGGTTTTGATATTAAAATCACTATCTTTATTAGCAGCTACCTGTAATATAGTAACTTTAACAACATGAACAAAAGTTAACGGTATTATGTGTAGGTGTGTGTGTAAATATAACTATTGAGCCTGGAAGGGGCGTGGGGCGTGGGAAGTCTTAATGTCTTCAGGTGGTAAAATAGGAATGTTCAGTAATCTACGAAATAAATTATGGGAGAGAGACATTTGTAATCCAAGGTAAAACGTATAGAAAAGTTAAGTACAAAATATTCCACAGGGTTCACGCTGGTAAAACGAGATGACAGTCGCCGTAGGTCTTGTCTGACATGACGTTCCAAATGCACATACGAATTATCACCGAAAGTGACCTGTCACGGGAATATCGTCTTCCAGAGGTTACCACACGGCATACCCAGGCAACCTAAAATCCACTCCTATGGATCCGACAAAGTGACGGTCACACATTCGTTGTGCACCGTGTTCCGATGTTTAACCCCCTCTGTGGGCAGAGGAAATTTGGAAGTCTTAGCTGCGACAAGCTGAGGTATCGGCTTCCAGTGTTTCCGTCTCTCTCTCTCTCTCTCTCTCGCTCTCTCTCTCCCTCTCTCTCTCACTGTGTTTAATCTTCACAAACCACGGCAGCCAGTGACTGACATCATTGCCCCGCCTCCCTCTGGCGCTCTTAAAGCGACAATCCACAGTAAACGAAACCTGCGTGTTCGGAACAACACCGACCCACCACACACTCCCGTGGTCAGACACAGAGTGAAGCTCCCTCCACACCGTCCCATCACACACTCCCGGAGTCAGACACAGAGCGAATTTTCCACAACACAGATTGGCTACACAGTCCCGGGGTGAGAAACAGTGTCAACCTCCCTCCACAGCGTCCCATCACACAATCCCAGGGTCAGACACAGAGTGAATCTCCGCCCACAACGTCCCAGCACACACTCCCGGGGTCAGATATCGAGTGAAGCTGCCTCCGCACCTTCCCATCAAACACTACCGGAGTCAGACACAGAGTGAAGCTTCCTCCACCCCGTCTGAACACACAGTCCCGCGGTTAGACACAGAATGAAGCCCTCTCCAGACCGTCCTATCACAGAATTTGGTGGTCAGACAGAGTGCAGCTCTCTCCGCACTCTGCCTTCACACATTCCTGTTGTAATAGTCCAAGGGAGGCTCCGTAGATTGTTTTCCATTTTAGGCATTTAACAAAGGAATTTAATTTCACCGAATTTTGTTTCCCACGCTCATGTCACGCATATCTCTGCATACTGGATATCTTGCGGACTGGCAGGATCAGTGCCCAGGGATTATTTTACTGATGACACAGGCTGTGGGGAGAGAGCTGTTTAATGGGATTATTTTTGCGGATTGACTGCTAGAGCTGTTTTGTCTCTGTTGAAATTAGTTAACGCTCTTTGACAGGAAAGTGACCTCTGGTCTCCCGGACGTGGTGTATGATCGAATGTACGCCTGCAGTGACTGCGGCTCGCACGTAGAGAATGACATTTGCAATCGATATCACGGTTTCATCTGCGAAAAGTCGGTATCTTTGTTCCCGAATGTTCCTGGAAAGATCCAGGGTCTCTGTCAACAGACAGTGGGGCCGATTTGAAACAGGAGACCACCCCTCTTTCTCCCCATTCTCCCTTCGTCCACTCTCACTCCTCCATCCTCTCAAATTCCATCCTCACCCTCTCTGACCCTCCTCCTACTCCATACCTCTCCTCCTCTTCACCCCAATTCTCCCCACTACACACCTACAGAGCTCTCCCCAGCTATCCCATTCTTTCTCGTCATTCCACCGCCCCGGTCCCGCTCCTCTCCTCTCCCTCTACCTCTCTCTCCACACCTCTCCCACTGTTTCCTCGCCCTTTTTAATCCAGCTGTCTTTCTCCGTTCCCTCTGTCTAGCCCTTTCCCCTCTCTCCCCCTTTCTCCCCACTCTCTACCCCACTCTCTTACTCCGCTCTCCGTTTTCCCTCACCCCTCCGTCTCCCTGAATTCCCTATCTTTACGCAAATCTGTGAGGTTACAGATACGCTCCAGGTGTCGTTCTTGATCGGAGCGATGCAATAGCAATTTTACCACAAATACACTGACACACGTAATTCTTTTCAAACCTTCATTCTCTACTCATAACATGTCATAGGGGAAGTTACAGACTGATCTCCCAAAAGAACCAGTCCAGACACTGCCCCCGAATTACACAATTCCCCACAATTTATAACACTGATCAGGTAGAAGAAAATCTTACGATTGCAAGATTAGACAATATTAGAATCATTTCAATCATATGCTAAGATACAACTATATGTAAAATAATCATTGGTCAGTTAGTTATAATTATTCTAAGCCAAAGCTAGCTCATCAGTTCTTCATTCGGACCCTTCCCCTGTTCTCCAGAACATTCCAGCCCTTACAGTATACTTCCCATATTTAGCTACACCGTGAGCTGCTTCTGAAGAGAGGATAGTTCCTTATTTGAGCCCTTGCCGAGCTTTAGACAATAATGACTGGTACGTCACCCGTTGCAGAGTGAAACATCGTTCTGACTTGTCCAAACTTGTCCAAAGCAGTAAGCTAAGACGCTTACAAGTTGATCGATTATAAGTTAATCGTTGTCCTCTGTTTTTCCCCCCTATTTACTTATCCCTTCATTCCATCACAGGGGGTTCAGTCCCAAACTTCCTTCTCTCTCTTTATACCTCAGTCCCCGGAGTCCCGGCAACATCCTCGTAAATCTCCCTCTGCACTCTTTCCAGCTCAGTGGCCTCTTTCACACAGCAGGGCGACCAAAACTGAACACCGTACTCCAAAGTGTGGCCGCACCGACGTCTCGTACAACTGCAACGTGACCTCCCGACTCCCGTGCTCAGTGTCCTCCTGATGTAGGCCAGCGAGTCGATGTACGATCCCCCTTGTCGCATGTTTTCTACCGGAATCACGATCCGCTTTATTAGCTTTGATTTATATGGCCTGAAATGCGTTCTTTTACAGCATCAGTATGGCGCAAATATGTAAAATTAAGGTGCTTTACTAAAAATAATAAATAGCTAGAAATGTGTTGAAAGATGTGATATCCCAGGATTTGGAGTTGGTGATTAGGACTGACAGCATGTGTGTGCTGAGTCATCACATCCAGTCCACGCACACAAAATATTGAGACAAAAATCATGCTGAGGATTGGTGGAAGCGGAGAGCCGGGGAGGGAGAGGGTTTTGCTCTGATTTTGACGAGGGTATTTTGACGTGTGTTGCCCGGTTACAAATCAATCCCACGAAATAGCGAGCAGTGCACCGTATGCAATTAAACGATAGAGCTTCAGGGTTCTTAATTTAACTGTAGGGTTAACATCGAAAACAAAGAGAAAAAGCGCACATTTTAACGAAACAGTCTAAAGCGCTCGCTGTAGCTCACTCTTTTCCCGTCTGTTCGTTCTCCATCGATTTCCCACGGGCGTCGTCACCTCTCGACGCCATTCCAAGTCCGCTCAAGCCTGCAGTTTCCGCCTTCCCCGTTCTGGCATCGTCTCTCGGCATCTTTTCTCGAACAAAAGCCATCGAACCCAGGCTCCCGGACACACAAGAAATTAAACCATCCCCATCGTGGGAGGCCACACAGTCCTAAGGGCCGATTATCTCTAGTCAGAACAGCTCGAGAGAATCTATCTGTCAGCAGCTTCCAGCACAGACGACAGCCTGCTGCAGCTGCTGTGTTATACGAAATGCAGACCAGCCACAGCCCTGCAGAACCTCGCGTCATGCTGTCTTCAGCTTCTGAGAGACGGCGCACCGCACGATCTAGTTTATCTGTGCATGTTCATGCTCTTTCTGTGCCTGATGCGAGACACTGGATAGAAGCTTCCTTCACTGTGCGATCTGAATGTGGAACAGCCTTCCAGATGCTGTGGTTGGAAACAACTGCGACGATGGTCCAAGCCTTCAAGAGCCGGGTGCACAAACTCCTATCCTCTCTGGGAGGGAAGTCACATGCTTCTTCATAAGCGATCATGAAGGGGACCCGGATGGCAATGCTTGGTTTTTCGCAGGTAGGGTTAATACCTGACTTTCAAGAGCGCTTGTGAGTTATGTTCCGGCTGGACTTAATCCTTAAACTGCCGGAAAAAAGTGCGGGGAAAAAAAAACAAAAAAACAGGTGCTGTTTTCTCCCGATAGGGATTAGTTGTTAGTTCCAAGTGCTCCCGTCACGTTTTGTCGCCCTAAAAACTTATCCTTCAATTTCTTTGAATTATGGACGTGTCGGGTTTCGGTGGGACTCAAGTGTAGACCAATGAATACTTTTTCACCAGGATTTATTAGCGACCACAAAGGCAACAGTCTTTCAAAAACAGAATGCAGACACGAATCCGAAATGGCAGGCAGAGGTCTTAACCAGAAAAGGTAGTCAGGCGAGAGCAGACAAATCCAGAGCGCACAGGCAAAAATCAGGTCCAAGAACGGGCAAAATCCAAGACTCAGAATCAGGCAAAATCGGTTGGCAGAGGCCGTGATGACGGGCTGGAACGACACAGGTCAGAACTGGGACGAACTGGCAGAGAATGCTAGTCAAGGCGGGGTTGAAATGGGCGGGGTAATGAGTGAAAATTAGAAACAGGTGGGCGCAAATGAGGAGACGAGCAGGTAATTGGAGAAATTCCAAAAAGGAAAGGGGCTGGGCCAGAACCCACATGGCCAGGTGAAAGATAACAGAAGTTAAAGACTGGCGTGATCCAGAGCTACCAGCAGAGGCCCTTCAACCCAGTGTCCAGGCCGGATCCTTAACAGGAGAACAACATAATTCCCTCTGTCCAGCGGAGGCCATCATAATCATCATGGCTCCAGTATTTCTACTACTTCTTAATGCTTCTCAAGAGTATATATGATATTTTTATGTTTTATCGCTGAGCAGCAGTGAACCACCTGTTTGGCCTTTCCGAGTTCTCTCTGGGAACTAGTTGACTTGAGCAGCATTTCTGATCTGGCTATTGTTCACGATCGCACTAAACAACAATAAAAACCTTCACACACTGCTGCTGCAGAGAAACCATTACATCAGCAGTAACATTTCCCAGGGCGTTACATGCACAGTAATCGAAGGGATTTTATTTCACAGGATTTTGTTTCCAATTTTATCGACGATGAACACGGAACCTACTGGATTGGAAAATGCGCAGACGGGTGAGGTTTGGACTGTTACGGGTCGTTACTGTGGGAGTGACTCGAGGCCGTAGGGAAAGAGTCGGACGGTGGGGTTAGTTTTCAGACTGACACGAGGCCGTGGGGAGAGAGTGGGTCAGTGGGATAAGTTTCGAGACTGACACAGGTCCGTGGGGAGAGAGTCGGGCACTGATATTAGTTTGAGTACTGACACAGATCTGTGGGGAGAGAGTGGGTCAGTGAGAGAAGTTTGGAGACTGATGCAGGGTTTTAGGGAGAGTGCGACAGTGGGATTAGTCTGTTGACTGATGCAAGGTGGGCGGGAGAGGATGGTAGAGTTGGATTAGTTTGGAAACTGACTCGGTGCTGTCGGAGAGAGTGATGCAGTGGGATTCGCACGGCGATGTAGTCGGGGCTGTGGGGAGAGCGCGGTGTTATGGAATTAGTTTAGAGACTGACATGGGGCAGTGGGGTAGCGCAAATTAGTGGGATTAGTTTGGCGACGGTCTCCGGTTGTCTGCTAGATCTGTTTTGTCTCTGTTGAAACTGTCTAACTCTCTTTGATAGGAATGTGACCTCTTATCTTCTCTACGAGATGTCCCATGGATCGCCCAACTGCAGTAAGTCCCACTCGGACCAACAGAGTATCATTTTCGAAAGGAAACACAGATTCATCTGCGAGAAGTCTGCACTTTTATACCCTGATATTCCTGAAGAGATCCAACGTCTCTGTCCAGAACCTGACTGGCCGACCTCAATCATGTGACGACACTCCACGTCTCCGCATTCAATCTACCCCATTCTCACTCCCCCATAATTTCATCCATCCCCTCCCTCTCTGCCTTCCCTCCTATCCTATTCTCCTCCTCAACTCGCATCGCCATTCTCCCCCACTACTCACACTCTCCCCATCTACTCCACACTTCTCCCCTCCCTGTGCCGCTCTCCCCCGCTCCCGCCCAGTTACACCCCCTTTCTACTCCTCTTCTCTTCTTCCCCTTCTTCTCTCTAACTCATTCCCTTTCTCCCTCTTCCTCTCCTCCTCGGACCCCATTCTCCGCCTCTCCTCTCTCGGTTCCCTCCACCCGCTCTCGCCTCAATTCTGTGCGCACTGGCCCTCAGTTCACCAACCCGGGGGAAAAAGACTGTGCACATTCACCCTGTATGTGCCTCTCCTGGCTTCATACCTACGCTTCAAGGAACGACGTCCCATCCTTCTTGCTCTCTCTCCATAACTCAGACCCTCGAGTCCCGGCACCATCCTCGTAAATCTCCCTCTGCACTCTTTCCAGCTCAGTGACATCTTTCCTACAGCAGCGCGACCAGAACTGAACACCAAACTCCCAGCGCGGCCTCACCGACCTTTTGTACAACCACAACGTGGCTTCAGCGCGGTGCAAAGATATAAAATTCACGACAATTGGGAAAATTAATAAATACTGCAAAAAAGGTGAATACCGAGGGAGTGTTTAAGTGTTCAGGGAGCGTTCGCAATCTGATGTCGGAGGGGAAGCAACTGCTTGTAAATTGTTGAGTTTCCCGGCTCCTGTACCCCTCCCCGGTGGTACCGATCAGCACAGGGCATTTCCCGGCGGGAGATGGTCCTGGCTGATGGATGCGGTCTTCCCAAGTCATTCCTTCTTCAACATGTCCACGATGGAGGAGAGGGTTGCGTCCGTGATGGAGGTGGCTGAGTCTAGAACCTTCTATGGTCCATGGCGACCCTCTGCGTTGCAGCCTCCACACCAGGCGACCATGCGACAAGACAAAATGCTGACACCGTACATCCCTAGAAATGTGCGAGTCCGGTTTTGATGTTAAAACCACTATCTTTATTAGTGGCTACCTATAATATAGTAACTTTAACAGAATGAACAAAAGTTAACGATGTTATGTGTAGGTGTGTGTGTAAATATAACTATTCAGCTTGGAAGGAGCGTGGGGCGTGGGAAGTCTTAATGTCTTGAGGTGTTAAAGTAGGAATGTTCAGTAATCTACGAAATAAATTATGGGAGAGAGTACAAAATATTCCACAGGCTTCACGCTGGTAAAACGAGATGACAGTCGCCGTAGGTCTTGTCTGACATGACGTTCCAAATGCACATACGAATTATCACCGAAAGTGACCTGTCACGGGAATATCGTCTTCCAGAGGTTACCACACAGCATACCCAGGCAACCTAAAATCCACTCCTATGGATCCGACAAAGTGACGGTCACACATTCGTTGTGCACCGTGTTCCGATGTTTAACCCCCTCTTGTGGGCAGAGGAAAGTTCGAAGTCTTAGCTGCGACAAGCTGAGCTATCGGCTTCCAGTGTTTCCGTCTCTCTCTCTCTCTCTCTCTCTCTCTCTCTCTCTCTCTCTCTCTCTCTCTCACTGTGTTTAATCTTCACAAACCACGGCAGCCAGTGACTGACATCATTGCCCCGCCTCCCTCTGGCGCTCTTAAAGCGACAGTCCACAGTAAACGAAACCTGCGAGTTCGGAACAACACCGATCCACCACACATTCCTGTGGTCAGACACAGAGTGAAGCTCCTCCACACCGTCCCATCACACACTCCCGGAGTCAGAGACAGAGCGAATTTTCCACAACACGGATTGGCCACACAGTCCCGGGGTGAGAAACAGTGTCAACCTCCCTCCACAGCGTCCCATCACACAATCCCAGGGTCAGACACAGAGTGAATCTCCGCCCACAACGTCCTAGCACACACTCCCGGGGTCAGACATCGAGTGAAGCGGCCTCCGCACCTTCCCATCAAACACGACCGGAGTCAGACACAGAGTGAAGCTTCCTCCACCCCGTCTCAACACACAGTCCCGCGGTCAGACACAGAATGAAGTCCTCTCCAGACCGTCCTATCACAGAATTTGGTAGACAGACAGAGAGTGAAGCTCTCTCCGCACTCTGCCTTCACACATTCCTGTTGTAATAGTCCAAGAGAGGCTCCGTAGATTGTTTTCCATTTTAGGCATTTAACAAAGGAATTTAATTTCACAGAATTTTGTTTACCACGCTCATGTCACGCATATCCCTGCATACTGGATATCTTGCGGACTGGCAGGATCAGTGCCCAGGGATTATTTTACTGATGACACAGGCTGTGGGGAGAGTGCTGTTTAATGGGATTATTTTTGCGGTTTGACTGCTAGAGCTGTTTTGTCTCTGTTGAAATTAGTTAACGCTCTTTGACAGGAAAGTGGCCTCTGGTCTCCCGGACGTGGTGTATGATCGAATGTACGCCTGCAGTGACTGCGGCTCGCACGCAGAGAATGACATTTGCAATCGATATCACGGTTTCATCTGCGAGAAGTCGGTATCTTTGTTCACGAATGTTCCTGGAAAGATCCAGGGTCTCTGTCAGCAGACAGTGGGGCCGATTTGAAACAAGAGACCACCCCTCTTTCTCCCCATTCTCCCTTCGTCCACTCTCACTCCTCCATCCTCTCAAATTCCATCCTCACCCACTCTGACCCTCCCCCTACTCCATACCTCTCCTCCTGTTCACCCCAATACTCCCCACTACACACCTGCAGAGCTCTCCCCAGCTATCCCATTCTTTCTCGTCATTCCACCGCCCCGGTCCCGCTCCTCTCCTCTCCCTCTACCTCTCTCTCCACACCTCTCCCACTGTTTCCTCGCCCTATTTAATCCCGCTGTCTTTCTCCGTTCCCTCTGTCTAGCCTTTCCCCTCTCTCCCCCTTTCTCCCCACTCTCTACCCCACTCTCTTACTCCGCTCTCCGTTTTCCCTCACCCCTCCGTCTCCCTGAATTCCCTATCTTTACGCAAATCTGTGAGGTTACAGATATGCTCCAGGTGTCGTTCTCGATCGGAGCGATGCAATAGCAATTGTACCACAAATACACTGACACACCTAATTCTTTTCAAACCTTCATTCTCTACTTATAACATGCCATAGGGCAAGTTACAGACTGATCTCCCAAAAGAACCAGTCCAGACAATCCCCCGAATTACACAATTCCCCACAATTTATAACACTGATCAGGTAGAAGAAAATCTTACGATTGCAAGATTAGACAATATTAGAATCATTTCAATCACATGCTAAGATACAACTAGATGTAAAATAATCATTGGTCAGTTAGTTATAATTATTCTAAGCCAAAGCTAGCTCATCAGTTCCTCATTCGGACCCTTCCCCTTTTCTCCAGAACATTCCAGCCCTTACAGTATACTTCCCATATTTAGCTACACCGTGAGCTGCTTCTGAAGAGAGGATAGTTCCTTATTTGAGCCCTTGCCGAGCTTTTGACAATAATGACTGGTACGTCACCCGTTGCAGAGTGAAGCTTCTTTCTGACTTGTCCAAACTTGTCCAAAGCAGTAAGCTAAGACGCTTACAAGTTGATCGATTATAAGTTAATAGTTGTCCTCTGTTTTTCCCCCTATTTACTTATCCCTTCATTCCATCACAGGGGGTTCAGTCCCAAACTTCCTTCCCTCTCTTTATACCTCAGTCCCCGGAGACCCGGCAACATCCTCGTAAATCTCCCTCTGCACTCTTTCCAGCTCAGTGGCCTCTTTCACACAGCAGGGCGACCAAAACTGAACACCGTACTCCAAAGTGTGGCCGCACCGACGTCTCGTACAACTGCAACGTGACCTGCCGGCTCCCGTGCTCAGTGTCCTGACTGATGTAGGCCAGCGAGTCGATGTACGATCCCCCTTGAGGTGGGGGAGGGGTCTAATGACCAAGTGGAGGAAAGTCTCCCAGGTCAGGTCTCTGGCATGATTTCTGCTCTGTGGTTTCAGAAGGGGAGCGGAGGGCCAGCTGAGGCGAGCTGTGATGACAGACGATTATTTATTCGGGGAACAGAAAAGAGGTTCTGTGAGCGAGAGATTCCAGGACGGTAGTTTGCCTCCCGGGTGTCAGGGACGCTACCACTCGGATCGGGTCCTCAGCAATCTTAAGTGGGAGTGTCAGCAGGCAAAGTGTGACACGTGCTGGTGTGGCCAGAAATAGATAGGCAGCACCCATTAAGAGGTGGTTAAGTGTTCGAGGTAGGATTGAGGGCTTCTGATAGTTAGAGCAGTAGACATGCCTGGCAGGAGAGTTGAGTGCTCCTCTTGCAGGACTTGGACGGGAGGGAGTCCTCCAGGGTGTCTGACAACTTCACCTGTAAGTATGTCATCCGGCTGTAGCGTCTAACACCGGGCGTTCGGGAGTTGGAGCTGGAATTGGATCATTCGGTAAACTGAGGGGTGATAGAGAGGACATATTGGGAGGAGGCCTGGAGGCCGCGCCACACCGACCCACATTGCGCCGCCCTTTCATTTACTCCGTCACCGAGCAAATCTCAGAGTTTCCACCTGAACTGGACTGGAACTAACATCCCAGCGGGTGGTTTTGGCATTAAAAAAAGGAGGAGGGGTGGGGTTTGAACTAGAGATGGAGGGGGATGAAAAACAGAATGCCAAACAGATAGTGGAGCGGTTGTTGGGACAGATGTTGGGAAGACCAGAGACAAAGTCAGGAAGCAAAAGTTTGAGCCTGCTGGGACTTGTGTTCTGAGATGCCTACATTTCAATGCAGGAAGTATTGTACGAAAGACAGATGAGCTCAGAGCAGGGATCAAGGCTGGAATTATGATATTGTAGATATCAGTGAGACGTCGGCACAGGGCGAGCATGACCGTCAGCTCAACATTCCCGGTTTTGGGTTTATTCGTCGTGATGCAGCGGGAAGAATTCAAAGTTGAGAAGCGGCTCTGTTAGTCACTTTCGATTCATTGACAGACTCATGGAGAGAGAGATGCAAGTGGCTCTTTGCCAGAGATGTTAATGTGCACGGAATACAGGGAGATGATTGCTGCACAGTCAGAAGCGATTTAGCTCAATTGGTATATCACAACATTGTGGACCGAAGGGTCTGTTCGATTTGGTGATTTACGTTCACTACTCTGCAGTAGGTTCAAAAACAGATTTCAACTCATCAGGTGGGAAGAGTAGGGATTGAGTAGATGAAGGAATGTAACGACGTTTTGTGAAGCACAGGGAACGACACTGCAGACTGCACAGGCAGTGAGCGATCCACACAGCCCTCACCGTGACACCGACACACCACTCACCGTGACACCGACACACCACTCACCATGACACCGACACAACCCTCACCGTGAAAACGACACACCCCTCACCGTGACAACGACACACCCCTCACCGTGACACCGACACACCACTCACCATGACACCGACACAACTCTCACCGTGACAACGACACACCCCTCACCGTGACACCGACACAACCCTCACCGTGACAACGACACACCCCTCACCATGACACCGACGCATTGTCACCATGACACTGATACAACCCTCACCATTACACGACGTAACTGTCGAACGGACACTGATCAACCAAGTACCGTGACACCGACAGGCATCTCACCGTGACCCCGACACATCGTCCGCCGTGACAAGACGCCGTGTTCATCGTGGCGTCTGTACACCGACAGGAGCTGCACTGTAACAAAACCACACAGCTCAACAATAACAACATACCGGTACGGCCTGCACAGTAACACGGACTCGCACCTCAACGATACCGACATAACGACACGCCTTGCTCTTTAATACGGACACGCTCCTCCTTGTCTCCATAACTTACCCCCACTCTAAAACACGTCCCCGTTTCCGCCAACCCGTCACTCTCCTGCAATCCGCCTTCTCTCTCCACTTCACCACTCCCGTCTCCGTCACCCCGTTCCCTTACAAGCTACCCCGTGTCCGTGACGCACTCCCTCTTCTACGCACTTCTCATCTCCGTCATCTCCACCTCCACCGCCCCTCTCCATTTCCGTGACCCTTTCGCTCCCATGCACACCTCCCCGTATCGGTCATCCCCTGAACCCCCGAAGCCCCTCCCGGCTCCGTAAGCCTCTCGATCCCCGACGCACCTCCACCCCCACCCCCAACTTCTCCGTCGCTTCCCCGCACCCGTCAAATCTCTCTTCCGGTGTTCTGAGGGAATTGTGCAGAGAATGAGGTAGTGCTTACAACTGCCCCTTTCCACAAGTTATCCATCTTTCGCTTCAAAGCCTCTCCACAGCCGTGAGTTCTCAGGCCGGTTGTGTGAGACCACAGCAGTTGCTCCCAGTGGCTGCAACCGCCCCACCCGTTCCCTGGCCACGACTTTCCTCTTCTTCCTTCCTCTTCCCTCAGCACACCATCCGGTTACACACACACCATCTCCGGGAGAAGCGCACGACCTGAGACTCCTGGGCACCGAAGTGCTCGGTATTGGTGAGAAGGGGGAGTGGGGGACGGAAGGAGCTTCACACTCAGGTGGAGTGTCGTTCAGTACTGCGGGGCTGGGATAATTCAGATAACAAACTCCGGGAATGAGTGATGGGATAACCTATAGTGAGCATCCTTGGTTGACTGACTAAGCGTGTGTGTTTTGGGGAGGTCTGGAGGTTGTTTCGCCCAGGGTTTCCCTCAGCGAGTGTGTGACGGGACGGTGTGGAAGGAGCTTCAATTAGTGTCTGACTCAGTGTAGGTATGATGCGACTGTGTGGAGGGAACTTGCTTCTGTGTCCGTTACCGGGAGTGTGTGATGGGACAGTGTGGGGGAGCGTTACTCTGTGTCCGACCCAGGGTGTGTGTGTGATGGGACGGCGTGGAGGGTGATTCACTCTGTGTGTGACCCCGGGTGTGTGTGATGGGACGATGTGGAGGGAGATTCACTCTGTGTCTGACCCCGGGAGTCTGTGATGGTACGGTGTGGAGGGAGTTTCACTCTGTGCCTGACCCCGGGAGTGTGTGATGGGATGGTGTGGAGGAAAACCCACTCTGTGTCTGACCCCGAGTGTGTGTAATAGGACGGTGAGGAGGGAGGTTCACTATGTGACTGACCCCGGGTGTGTGTGATGGGAAGGTGGAGAGGGAGCTTCACTCTGTGTCTGACCCCAGGAGTGTGTGATGCGACTGTGCGGAGGGAGTCTCAGTCTGGTTCCGACCCCGCGAGTTTGTGATGGGACGGTGACGAGGGAGTTTCACTGTGTATTGCCCTTATGGAGTGCATTATTCGATGATGTGTACGGAGCATCACTGATTGCGTGACCCTAGGTGTTTGTTTTTGTTGCTGTTGTGTGTGTTTCACTCCTGATCTCACACTGGAGTGATCGATGTGCAGGACGCTTCTGTCTTATCGAAACCTTAAATTATGTGATGGATTGTTGTGGAGGGAGCGTCACTCAGTGTCTGTTTCCAGTAGTGCGAGATCGGATTACATGGAGCATGCCTTGCTCTGTCTCACTCGCAGTCAGTGGTCAGATGATTTCGGGTTTTGAAAAGACTCCAATCAGAGGTCGGGAGAGAGAAAATGGATTTCACACGTACGGCGACTGTGTATTAAAATGCAATACTTCACTATAGTTTCGGCGTTTGATCAGCAACCAATCACGGAGCCGGAATCATTAGCATGTTCAAAAAAACAAAGTAGTAGCAAGCGGAGCGGCCATTGTTGGACTGGGCACTGCCTGACTGGTCATTCGATGATTTATCGGTTCCATACGTTAGCGAGGAGAGGTTTGAGTGTTTGTGCAGGGGACCGCGTTGCATCTAGTGATGGTAATACCATTGGATACGAGGTTATTACAGAAAAGCATATGTATTACCTTGGGTTTAGTTTCTTATTGAGGTTTACATCACAATCGGATGCAAATAGACCAGAAGGCGTGTATCTCTTAACTCTACGGTGGAAATGTCTAATGCCAGAGGGCCCGGGTTAAGGCGAGAGAGGGTATGCTCAATGGAGATGAGTTTGATAAGTTTTTTTTTTTCGGAGAGATGGGTTGGTGATTGGAAAGTACTCCCAGCCCTGGTGGTGGAGGGAGATTCATAGAGGCGTTTAATTGGCTCTTTAACGGTCACGTTGGTATGCAGGGATTGGAGGGAGACGGACGTTGTGTCAACAGAAGGAATTCAGTTAAATTGGTATATCACAATCTTTGGGCCTAAGGTTCTGTTCTGTACTGTGATTAAGGATTGCTGCTCCGCAGAAAGATCAGACAGAGATTTGCGCTCACCTGACGGGAAAAGCAGGGGATTGGGGAGATCAGGGAAATTGACGATGCATTGTCAAGCAGAGGGAAGTACCACTTCACAGACGGCAAAGGCTGTGAATGAGACACACGGACCTCACTGTGGCACGGTCACCGACTTCAGGGTGATGCTGAAAGACCCCTCACAGTGTTTCGTTTTCATAGAACATAGAACATGGAATAGTGCAGCACAGTACAGGCCCTTCGGACCACAATGTCGTGCCGACCCTTGAACCTTGCTTCCCATATACCCCGCCTCATCTTGAGTTCCTCCATATACCGGTCTAATAGACTCTTAATTTTCACTAGTGTATCTGCCTCCACCATTGACTCAGGCAGTGCTTTCCACGCACCACCCACTCTCTGAGTAAAAAACCTTCCTCTAATATACCTCTTGAACTTCCCAGCCCTCACCTTAAAACCATGTCCTCCTGTATTGAGCAGTGGTGCCCTGGGGAAGAGGCGCTGGCTATCCACTCTATCTATTCCTCTTAACAGCTTGTATACCTCGATCATATGTCCTGTCATCCTCCTTCTCTCCAAAGAGTAAAGCCCTCGCTCGCTTAATCTCTGATCATAATGCATATTGTCTAAACCAGGCAGCATCCTGGTAAATCTCCTCTGTTCCTTTTCCGATGCTTCCACATCCTTCCGATAGTGAGGCCACCAGAACTGGACACAGTACTCCAAGTGTGGCCTAACCTGAGCTTTATAGAGCTGCATCATTACATCGCAACTCTTAAACTCTGTCCCTCGACTTATGAAAGCTAACACGCCATAAGCTTTCTTAACTACCCTTTCCACCTGTGAGGCAACTTTCAGGGATCTGTGGACATGTACCCCGAGATCCCTCTGCTCCTCCACACTACCAAGTATCCTGTCATTTACTTTGTACTCTGCCTTGGAGTTTGTCCTTCCAAAGTGTACCACCTCACACTTCTCCGGGTTGAACTCCATCTGTCACTTCTCAGCCAAATTCTGCATTGTATTACTGTCGTTTGCAATGTTAGACAATCCTCTGCACTATCCACAGCACCACTAAACTTTGTGTAGTCTGTAAGCTTGCCAACCCACCTTCTACCGAGACATCCAGGTCATTAATAAAAATCACGAAAAGTAGAGGTCCCAAAAACTATCCTTGTGGGACAACACTAGTCATAATCCTCCAATCCAAATGCGCTTCCTCCACCATGACTCTCTGCTTTCTGCAGGTGAGCCAATTCTGAATTCACCTGGCCAAACAGCCCTGGAGCCCATGCCTTCTGACTTTCTGAATAAGCCTACTGTGTGGAAACCTGTCAAATGCCTTCCTAAAATCCATATATATCACATCCACAGCACTACGCTCATCTACATGCCTGGTCACCTCCTCAAAGAACTCTATCAGGCTTGTTAGACACGATCTGTCCTTCAGAAAGCCATGCTGACTGTCTCTGATCAGACCATGATTCTCTAAATGCCTATTGATCCTATTTCTAAGAATATTTTCCAACAGCTTTCCCACCACAGACGTAAGGCTCACTGGTCTATAATTACCCGTACTCTCCCTACTACCTTTTTTGAACAAGGGGACCATATTCGCCTCCCTCCAATCCTCCGGTACCATTCCCGTGGACAACGAGGACATGAAGATCCTAGGCTCAGCAATCTCCTCTCTCACCTCCTGGTGCAGACTGAGGAATATTCCGTCAGGCCCCGGGGACTTAGCTGTCCTAATGTATTTTAACAACTCCAACACCTCCTCCCCCTTAATATCAGCATGTTCCAGAACATAAACCTCACTCATATTGTCCTTACCATCATCAACTTCCCTCTCGTTGGTGAATACCGAAGAGAAGTATTCATTGAGGACCTCGCTCACTTCCACAGCCTCCAGGCATATCTTCCCACTTTTATCTCTAATCGGTCCTGTCTGCACTCCTGTCATCCTATTGTTCTTCACATAATTGAAGAATGGCTTGGAGTTTTCCTTTACCTTACTCGCCAAGGCCTTTTCATGCCCCCTTCTTGCTCTCCGCAGCCCCTTCTGAAGCTCCGTTCTTGCTATCCCTGTTTTCCTCAATAGACCCATCTGCTCTTTGCTTCCTAAACCTCATGTATGCTGCCTTCTTCCACCTGACTAGATTCTCCACCTCACTTGTCACCCATGGTTCCTTCACCCTACCATTCTTTATCTTCCTCACCGGGACAAATTTGTCGCTAACATCCTGAAAGGTATCCCTAATCATCGACCAAATGTCCATAGTACATTTCCCAATTCACATCCACATCTCTGGCCTTATAGCCTCATATTTTGCCCTTCCCCAATTAAAAACATTCTTGTCCTCTCTGATTCTATCCCTTTCCACGATAACTTTAAAGGCCTCGGACCGGTGGTCGCTGTCTGCCAGATGCACACCCACTGAGAGATCTGAGAGCAAATCCGGTTCGTCACTTACTTCTGGATCTAATATGTCATTCACCCTCGTCGGCCGGTCGACATACTGTTACAGGAATCCGTCCTGGACACACTTAACAGACTCTGTCCCGTCTGAACCATTGGAACTTACCAGGTGCCAAACAATATTCGCGAATTTAAAGTCTCCCAAGGTAACAGCCTTATTATTTTTGCACCTTTCCAAAATATGCCTCCCAATCTGCTCCTCGGTATCTCTGCTGCGAGCAGAGGTGCTATAGAATTAACCAAATGGAGTAACTGCTCCCTTCCTGTTCCTGAATTCGTCCCACACTGACTCAAATGCTGATTCTGCTACATCACCAACCCTTTCTGTAGCTGTAATAGTATCCACAACCAGTAAAGCTACCCCTCTCCATCTTTTCCCACCCCCATTCTTTTTTGAGCACTGAAATCCTGGAATATTGAGAATCCATTCCTGCCCTGGTGCCAGCCAAGTCTCGGTAATAGCCTCTAAATCACAATTCCATCTATGTATCCAAGCTCTGAGATCACTGACACAACCCCTGTCGTGACAGGAACACGCCCCGCATCGTGACACCGATACAACGAGACGTTGTTCCGTAGCAGAACCTCACCACCAAAAGACAGCGACGCAGAGTCAGGCCTTTCACAGTAACACGGAAACACCCCTTCCTGTATGCACTGTACCCTCCCTCGCTAAAATCCCTCCCCGAATCCGTCAAACTCTCCCTCTCCTGCACTACTCCTCGTCCCCGTCACATACTCCCTCCACTACACCTCTTTCGTCTCCGTCACGCCTCCCTTCCTTTCACCCTACCATTCTCCGTGACCCATTGCCTCACCTGCACACATTCCCTAACTTCCTTACCGCCCAGCCCTTCACCATGACAAGCTCCATCCAGTAAAACTCTTCAAATCTCGGCCACCGCCCCTCGCGCCTGCCTCTCTGTGTTCAGCGGCAATTGTGGGAAGTCTGAGGGAGAAATGATGTGTGTTGCTGCACCTACCCCTTCCACCGAATATCTATCGCCAGGCTCTGAGCCTCTCCAAGCTCTGCATGCACAGGCCGGTCACGTGGTTCCACTCCATTTGCATCAGTATGTGCAATCTCACAACCCCTTCCCTGGCCTCCTCTCTCCTCCCCTTCCTTCCCTTTCCCCTTCACGCAGCACACCATCCGGTCACACACACACAGACACCATCTCCGAGAGACACACACAGTTCGAGACTACTGGAACGCCGAAGTGCTGGGCATTGGTGAGTGAGGAGAGCGGCAGAGGGTGGGGACTGTGCACATTTTCTGACTCCAGTAGAGTTTGCTGCGATGGTGCGGGTGTACTTCAAATGTCTGACCGCGGGAAAGTGATGGGATAATATGTTGTGAGCTTCACTGTTTGTCTAAACAAGGGAGTGGGTTTTGGGACGGTGAGGAGTGAGCTGCATTCTGTATCCGACCACTGGGACCGTCTGATGATACACTGCCGAGGGAGTTTCACACTGTGTCTGACCCCGGGTGTGTGTGATGGGACGGTGTGGAGGGAGATTCATTCAGTGCCTGACCCCGGGAGTGTGTGAAGTGACGGCGTGGAGGGAGCTTAATTCAGTGTCGTACCCCGGGTGTGTGTGAAGGCTCTGTGTGGAGGGATATTTACTCTGTGTCTGACTGAAAGTCATAGGTTAAGGGATTTTGGTGTTTAAACAGCTTCCAGTCAGAAACAGGGTGGAAGAAAATGGCGACTCACACGTTCTGCTCCAACGGCTGCAAGCTGAACACCCGTTCTGTCGCCTCCACTCTCCTCCCCTTCCTTCCTCTTCTCTCAGCACACCATTCCTTCTCAATGATTCTTAAGTGGGTGAGTGCGCAGCCGGAGGTCCTGATGCATATACAGTGGCATGCAAAAGTTTGGGCACCCCTGCTCAAAATTCCTGTTACTGTGAATAGATAACCGAGTAAAAGATGACCTGATTTCCAAAAGGCATCATGTTAAAGATGCCACATTTCTTTCATATTTTAAACAAGATTACTTTTTTTAATTCCATATTTTAATGTTTCAAAATAACAGAAAGGAAGAGGGCCCGAAGCAAACGTTTGGGCACCCTGTATGGTCAGTACTTTGTAACACGCTCTTTGGCGAGTGTGGTAGCGTGTAAACGCTTTCTGCAGGCAGCTAAAAGTCTTTCAATTCTTGTTTGGGGGATTTTCGCCCATTCTACATTGCAAAAGGTTTCTAGTTCTGTGAAATTCTTGGGCCGTCTTGCATGCATTGCTCTTTTGAGGTCTATCCACAGATTTTGGATGATGTTTAGTTCGGTGGACTGTGAAAGCCATGGTAAATCCTTCATCGTGCGCCTCTTGAAGTAGTCCGTTGTGGATTTTGAGGTGTGTTTTGGATCATCCTCCTGTTGTAGAACCCATTCTTTTTTCACCTTCAACATTTTTTGTATTTTTTATAGAACTTCATCATCAAACGTTTCCATAAGATGTATTTCAAATACTGTACATATACAAACTCTATTTCCAGAAAAGTTTGGATAATTCCAAAATGCAATAAAAACAAACCTCTTTGATATGTTAATTCACGTGAACCTTTATTTAACTGATAAAAAGTACAAAGGAAAGATTGTTAATAGTTTTACTGACCAACTTAATTGTATTTTGTAAATATACACACATTTAGAATTTGATGTCTTCAACACACTCAACAGAAGTTGGGACAGAGTCAAAAAAAGATTGAAAAGTGCACAGACTATTCAAGTAACACCGGATTGGAGGACTCCGCATTAAGCAGGCTAATTGGTAGCAGGTGAGGTATCATGACTGGGTATAAAAGTAGCATCCATCAAAGGCTCAGTCTTTGCAAGCAAGGATGGGTCGTGGCTCACCCCTTTGTGCCAAAATTCCTGAGAGACTTGTTAGTCAGTTCAAAAGGACCATTTCTCAACGCAAGATTGCAGAGAATTTAGGTCTTTCAACATCTACAGTACATAATATTGTGAACAGATTCAGAGAATTCAGAGACATCTCAGTGTGTAAGGGGCAAGGTCGGAAACCACTGTTGAATCCGCGTGATCTTCGAGCCCTCAGGCGGCACTGCCTAAGAAACCGTCATGCTACTGTGACAATTATAGCCACCTGGGCTCGGGAGTACTTCGGAAAACCATTGTCGCTCAACACAGTCCGTCGCTGCATCCAGAAATGCAACTTGAAACTGTATTACGCAAGGAGGAAGCCATACATCAACTCTATGCAGAAACGCCGGCGAGTTCTTTGGGCCGAGCTCATCTCAGGTGGGCCGAAAAACTGTGGAACCGTGTGCTGTGGTCAGATGAGTCCACATTTCAGCTAGTTTTCAGGAAAAAAAAAAACGGGCGTCGAGTTCTCCGTGCCAAAGATGAAAACGACCATCCAGATTATTATCAGCGAAAGGTGAAAAACCCAGCATCTGTGATGGTATGGGGTGCATAAGTGCCCACGGCATGGGTGAGTTGCATGTATGTGAAGGTACCATTGAGTCTGAGGGGTATATTAGGATTTTAGGGACACGTACGTTACCATCAAGGCGACGTATCATCCGGGACGTCCATGCTTATTTCAGCAGGACAATGCCAGACCACATTCGGCACGGGCTATAACAGCGTGGCTTTGTAGACACAGAGTGCGTGTGCTTGACCGGCCAGCTGCCAGTCCAGATCTATCTCCTCTTGAAAATGTATGGCGCATCATAAAGAGGAGAATCAGACAACGGAGACCACGGACTGTTGAGCCGCTGAAGTCTTATATCAAGCAAGAATGGACAAAATTTCCAATTGCAGATCTACTACAATTAGTATCATCAGTTCCAAAACGATTAAAAAGTGTTATTAAAAGGAAAGTGATGTAACACAATGGTAAACATGCCTCTGTCCCAACTTTTGTTGAGTGTGTTGCAGCCATTAAATTCTAAATTTGTGTATGTTTACAAATTACAAGTAAGTTGGTCAGTAAAACTATTGAAAATCTTTTCTTTGTATTTTTTTTTCAGTTAAATAAAGGTTCACGTGAATTAACATATCACAGATTTTTGTTTTTTTTATCGCATTTTGGAAAATATCCCAACTTTTCTGGGTAGTGTTTGTATATCATGTAATCATATCTGTCACAAATCGACAAATAATATTTATAGAAAGGAAAGGATGGAAAGAACAAGCGAAAGAAGAAAACTAACTGCAAGTACGGAGTGATCTTTTTTTTATTAAAACGTATTCATTGACTTGTGAGAATAAAATCAGTCTTATGCGGTGTTATTTGGCTAAACCATTTCCCCCAGTATGAATCAAAATGTTCCAACTTATGATTAACAGATGCCGTTATCTTCTCCATTTTGTAAATGCCCATTGCAATTTCCATCCATACTTTTAAAGTTGGGCTTCCTGTGATAACCATTTCCTGGTAATGGTCTTTTGTCCCAGCCACCAGCAGTATATTCATTAAGTATTTATCTCTTTTCCCCTTCTTGAGGTACACACCCAAAATATATGCTCTTACTTTCTATGTATGTATGTATGTATGTATGTATTTATTTATTTATAAGTCTTTTTTATTAATTATTATTGAAAATTAACAAAAACACATTACAATAGTCAAATCAACATATCAATATATACAATAACAGTTAAACTATCAAATAACAGATTAACCAAGCTAAACAGTATACCAATAATAAGAGGGAAAAACAAAATGTTAAAAATGCCTTTTTTGGAAAAAAAGGAAGATGGTAGAAAGAACCCCTACTAACTAAACCAAAAATAATAATAATAATAATAAAAACACTAACCGAAAAAAAAACACTAAAACAAAAACATTGGTTACACAATCTCGGAGCTGTACGCCGTACAAGCTTCCATAAATGGAAAAAAAAAAAAAATCAATCCTCCTACAGAATCAGATTACACAAGAAACAGAAGGGTACCATCTTAATTAACTCAACTAAAATGATAGTAACGGGCCCCACCTTTTCTTACAGTCAAATTGCGGGTCAAAAGTTCGAATTCTAATTTTCTCCTAACAAAGACAACCGGCAGTTGTCCATGCTGTAAGCCTCCCCTCTCCACGCCACCGATGTTGTTCAAGGGAAGGGCATTAGGGCCGATACAGCTTGGCACCGGTGTCACCGCAGAGCACCGTGTGGTTAAGTGCCTTGCTCAAAGACACAACACGCTGCCACAGCTGAGGCTCGAACCAGCGACCTTCAGCTCACTAGACCGCCGCCTCAACCACTTGGCCACGCACTAACACATTAAGTAGTCTGTTCTTGTATATACAAAAAGTGGGACAGAATAATGAATGTAATCCCTTTTGTCGGGGAAAAGGTCCCTCCATATATCTATTAAACCAACTTTCACAAAAAATGTATTAACTCTCTTATGTAACGATTTTGTTTCATAGGGTTTTCTATCGGAAGAGTCTAACTTTGGTTGTAATTGTAGATTTCAGTCTCCTCCACATATCAGGAGACCCTCTGCTTCCGTTCCAATATATTAGTAATTTTATGAAAGAAACTTATTATCACTTCCTGGGTGCGCTTTTGTATTCAACGGGGTATCTGAATTTCCATCTATATTCCCCCTTACCAGAATATATCAGCCCATTTCGGATACTTTTTCGAAATTTAGCTTGCTTGAGATAACCTGAATTATATGAGGAGAAAAACAAATTAGTGAAGCCCATTCTGTTTCGTTTCCCATGCCCTTTATCACTGAAGTGAGCTTCCTGTAAATATGGTACATGGGCTTGTTCTTTTTTATTCATTTTAGATAGAATTTTCCAGCATTTGATTGGATTTAACAGTCCAGTGACATTATGAGAAATGAATTGTACTTTGTCATTAGCCATGTGTATTTATCTGTCAATATATCATTGAAATTAGTAGAATAAAGCTTAATCGATCTACTGCCTGAACAAATTAGAACCAAGAATCGCGAATAATAATACAAAATGCCACGAAGGTGTGATTCCAAGGCTGGGGTCTCTAGGTGAACCTGGGTTCAGTTAGAGGAAACATCAGGCCGTGGGGCATAGCCCCTCCTCCCTGTGAGTTGGGGGCCCCCATTACAGTACCCATAAAAGTAAGTGGACATGTACCCCCAGATCCCTCTGCTCCGAAGCTAAGCAGGCTCAGGCCTGGTCAGTACTTGGATGGGTGACCGCCTAAGACATCAGTCTTTTTTACCTCCTTCATGATGGTTCAGGGGTAGTGACCGTTAAGAAACCTGGATGTGTGAGTCCTGAGGCTCCTAGACACCCATCCTGATGGTTGAGTGGTAATAATTTTCCAGAACCTGGTAGTGTGGGTACTGAGGCTCCTGTACCTTCCTGATTTTCGGTGGGTAATAACTGTCCCTGAACATGGTGGTGTAGGCCCTGAGGCTCCTGTAACTTCTTCAAGATTTTTGTTGGGTAATAACTGTTCCTGAACCTGGTGGTGTGAGTCCTAAGGCTCCTATACAGCCTTTCTGTTGGTTGAGGGTTAATAACTGTCCCTGATCCCGGTGGTGTGGTTCCTGGGGCTCCTGTATCTCCTTCCTGCTTGTCGAGGGTTAATAACTGTCCCTGAACCCGGTGGTGTGAGTCCTGAGGCTACTAGACAGCCTTTCTGTATGGTTGAGGGTTAATAACTGTCCCTGAACACGGTGGTGTGAGTCCTGAGGCTCCTAGACAGCCTTTCTGTATGGTTGAGGTTAATAACTGTCCCTGAACCCGGTGGTGTGAGCCTGAGGCTCCTGTACCTCCTTTCAGATCGTTGAGGGGTAGTATATCTTCTTGAACCTGGTTGTGAGACACCTGAGGTTCCTGGACCTTCTTCCTGATGGTTGAGGGGCAACAACTGTTCCATAACATTGAGGGTAAATCCTGAGACCAGTTATCTATAGTGAGCAAGTCTGCGAAAAATGGATAGTTGCAGGGTAATTTGCCTTCCCTGAATATACTCGTAACTATTTATATCGGATACGACATGACGGCTCCCTGTGGGGACACAGTTTCACTGTCAGCAAAACCCAATATCGTCACTCACTGTTCTCTGTTCCCCATTTACAGAACAGACATGTTGCCAGGGATGGGTCAGCAGGAGAGGCGCTTGTTTTTTCATATCACGGTGGCAAAATCTCACGCTGGAGCGAAAAAAAAATGTTCGAAGGGTGGCTCAAAGCTGCTGGAAATTAGCTCAATCGAGGAAGAGGTATGTGACAGACCACGTGAGGATGGCCACAATCTGCCCGGGGCCTGACAGAGTGAAACTTCCTCTAAAACGTCCCTTCACACGCTCTCGGGGCCAGACACTAGTGCAGCTCCTTCCACACCGTCCTATCACACGCTTCAGGGGTCACTCAGAGTGAAGCTCCCGCCACACCGTCCCATTGCATACACCCGCGGTCGGACACAGAGTAAAGCTCCCTCTACACCGTCCCATCACACCCTCCCAGGGTCAAACAGAGAGGGAAGCTCCCTCCACACTGTCCCATCGCACAATCACGGGATCAGACACAGAGTTAAGCCCCCTCTACATCGACCCATTACACACTTCTGGGATCAGACACAGAGTGAAGCACCCACTATTCCGTCCCACCGGAGACTGCCGAGGTCAGACATAGAGTACATCTCCCCACACACTCACCCATCACACACTGCCAGGGACAGACACAGAGTGAAACTTTTTTTTTTTTTTTTCCACACAGTTCCATCGCACAATCACAGGATCAGACACAGAGTGAAGCTCCCACTATTCCGTTCCACCAGAGACTGCCGGGATCAGACACAGATTATATCTCCCCACACACTCACCCATCACACACTCCCAGGGACAGACACAGAGTGAAACTTTTTTTTTTCCGCACAGTCCGATCGCACAATCACAGGATCAGAAACAGAGTGAAGCTGCCCCACACCAACGCATCACACACTCCAAGCGTCAGACAAATTGTGAAGCTCCCTCCACACTGTCACATCACACACTCCCAGTGTCATAAAGAGTGAAATTCCTCCCACACCGTCCCATCACACACTCGCGGGGTCAGACATTGAGTGAATCTCCCTCCACACCATCCCATCACACACTCCCGGTGTTATAAAGAGTGAAACTCCGCCCACACCGTCCCATCACACATCCTGGGATCAGACACATAATGAAGCTACTGCACGTCGCCCCATCAAACACTGCCGGATCAGACAGTGAGTCAGTTCCCTCTACACCGTCCCATAACACACTCCCGGGGACGGACAAGTAGTCAAGCTCCCTCCCCACCGTCCCATCACACCATTCCGGGGAAAAGACACAGAGTGGAAATCCCTCCACGCTGTCCCATCGGAATATTTCGGGATCAGACACAGAGTGAATCCCCCTCCACACCGTCTCATCACACACTCCCGGGGTCAGACACAACCTGACTCTCCCACCACACCGTCCCATCACACACTCCCGGGGTGAAACGTAGAGTGAAATTCCCTCTACACCGTCTCATCACACACACCTGGGGTCAGACACAACGTGACGCTCCCTCCACACCGTCCCATCACACCCTCCCGGTGTCATACAGAGTGAAGCTTCCTCCACACCGTCCCATCACACATACCTGGATCAGACTCAGAGTGAAGCTGCTCCACATCGCCCCATCACATACTGCTGGTATCAGAAGTGAGTGAAGCTCCCTCCCCACCGTCCCATTACACACTCACCGGGTCATACGGAGTGAAGCTCCCTCCACGCCGTCTCATGACACATCGCCGGACTCAGCCGCAGAGTGAAGCTCCCTGCACACCATCACATCACCTTCTCAATTCGAGTCTCGGGCACCGCTATTTTTTGATTGACGGTGTCAAGCTGTGACTTGATATCATTGAGTTGCTCGTTTATATCTCTTTGTAATCCCCGTATCTCTTCCAGAGGTTTTATCATGTTCGCCGCTTCACCTGAACGAGGCCCATCGTCAGCCTGGCGAGCACTCGTTCGAGTAGTAGAGACACGTGTTGTACCTCTCCCGTCCATAGGCTCCGCACTGATTCCTTTTTTATCTCCATTCTTTTTCTCCATTCTTGCCCCCCTTATCAATTCAGATATTTTCGGAAGATCTTATATTTGATGAATGAATGCGGCAATTTATGAGTTTTTTTTTTCCGGAGTAGCTGTTCATTCAAGCTGCCATTTTGGACGATGACGTCACCGGAACCCCCTCGCTGGTGTCTTTAATTGACGGAACCCATCTTGAGTCTGAGCATGTGTTTCTCTGTGTCTGTAACTGTCCTTGTAAAAAAGTAAACACGCTGCAGAGAAAACATAACACGAGCTGGTCACCAGAGCAACGAGGCAATTCTGCAGACAGTAGAAATTAACACAGAGCCAAACAGTCAGTCTCGATTCCCTCTTTCTCCTTAAAGTGACAGTCTACAGACAATATGAAGCCTAGGGGTAGGTAACACACCACAATCTGAAACGCCCGCCCCCACCCTCAACACGGTGTCACTGACACGCCCCCTGACCGTCACTCTCAGTGTTCCAGGCTCGTCAGTCTATGATCATCTGTGAATGAAACTTTGCGAACGTCAGGAGGTGAACAGGACCCAGCGCCTATATCGTCAACAGATTCATGAGGTGAACTCAACCCTGGAATCCAGGACTTCCGAGAACTCCCTTCTGAATCTCCCCCAGTAACAGTTCCTGAGCATGGTGGTGTAAGTCCCGAGGCTCCTGACCTCCTTCCTGATGGTTGAGGGGTAACAGCTGTTCCTGAACTTAGTGTGTAAATCATTAGGTCAGTTATCTATAGTGAGCGATTCTGCGAAAAATGGATGGCTACAGGGTAATCTCCCTTTCGTGAGTGTACTCGCGGCTATTTATATCAGAAACAACATGAAGACTCCCTCTGGGTTCAAAGTTTCTCGGTCAGCAAACCCCAATATCGTCACTCACTGTTCTCTGTTCCCCATTTACAGAACAGGTGTGTTTCCAGGGGTGGGTCAACAGGAGAGGCGCTTGTTATTTCATATCGACGGTGGCAAAATCTCACGCTTGAGCGAAGCAAAAATATTCGAAGTGTGGTTGAAAGCTGCTGGAAATGAGCTCAATCGAGGAAAAGGTATGTGCCATACCACGTGAGGATGTCCGCAAACTGCCCGGGGCCTGACAGAGCGATCCTCCCTCCACACCGTCCCATCACACACTCCCGGGGTGAGACAGAAAGTGACACTCGCTCCACACCGTCCCATCATAAACTTCATGGTTCATATAGAGTCACGTTCCCTCCATATCGTCCATCGCACACCCACGAGGCGTGACAGAGAAACTCCCTCCACACTTTCCCATCACACACCTGCGCTGTCAAATAAATATTAACGCTTCCTCCACACCGTCCCAACACACACTCCCGGGATAAGACAAATAGTAAAGCTCCCTCCATGTCGTCCCATCGCACACCCACGAGGTGTGACAGAGAAACTCCCTCGACACTTTCCCATCACACACTTGCGCTGTCAGATAAATAGTAAAGCTCCCTCCACAGCCTCCCATCACACACTCCGGGTTAGACACAGAGTGAATCTCCCTCCACACCGTCCCAACACACACTCCCGGGATAAGACAAATAGTAAAGCTCCCTCCATGTCGTCCCATCGCACACCCACGAGGTGTGACAAAGAAACTCCCTCCACACTTTCCCATCACACACTTGCGCTGTCAGATAAATAGTAAAGCTCCCTCCACAGCGTCCCATCACACACTCCGGGTTAGACACAGAGCGAATCTCCCTCCACACCGTCCCATCACACACTCCCGGGGTCAGACACAGAGTGAAGCTCCCTCCAAAGCGTCCCATCACACACTCCCAGGGTCAGGCACAGAGTGAATCTCCCTCCACACCGTCCCATTACACACTCAACGGGTCATGCAGAGAGAAGCACCCTCCACACCGTCCCATTACGCACTCAACGGGTCATGCAGAGTGAATCTCCCACACTCCATCCCATGACACAACCCTGGCCTCAGACGCAGAGTGAATCGCTCTCTACACCGTCGCACTACAAGCTCCCGGGGTCATACACAAAGTGATGCTTGCTACACACCGCCTCATCGTACACTCCCGGGAGAGACATAGATTGAAACTCCCTTCACACCGTCCCATCACACACTCCCGGGGTCAGACACAGAGTGAATCTCCCTCCACACCGTCCCATCACACACCACCGGGTTCAGACACAGAGTGAAGCTCCCTCCGCTCCGTCCCATCACACACTGCCGGGGTCAGACACAGAGTGAATCTCCCTCCACGCCGTCCCATCACACACTCCCGGGGTCAGACACAGAGTGAATCTCCCTCTACACTGTCCCATCACACACCACCGGGTAGAAACTGTGTGAAATTCCCTCCGCCCTATTGCATTATACACTTCCAGGGTCCAACGATAACGTTCCATGCAGAGAGGTAAGGAAAAAAAAATGTATTTACCAGGATTTTGTTTCCAAAACTTAGATGAAAGCAGACGTTACTGGATTGGAAAATGCCTATGCATGTGAGGTTCTCAATGACTGACGGCTGTGTGGAGAGGGGAGCAGTGGGTTCAGTTTGGAGTCTTACAGGGTGCTGTGGTGAGGGCGTGAGCAGTGCGAGTAGTTTGGGGACTGACTTGGGGCTCGACCGGGAGAGTGGGCACGGTGATTAGTGTGGGGACTGATACAGGGCTCTGGGGAGAGAGCGGGACGATGCCATTTCTTTTGGGACTGACATGGGGCTGCGGGGAGATAGTGCGGCAGTGCGATTATTCTTCTGACTGATACAGGGTGTGAGGTGGAGAGTGGGACAGTGGGACTAGTATGGTGACCTACACTACGCTGCGGGAAAAGAATGGGAGACTGCGCTTAGTGTGGTGTCCGTCAGAGGCATAGAAAGTAGCATAAGCAAGTGGGAAGTTGGATGATTGTTGCACTTTTAAAATCCAACAAAAGGCAACTGAAAAACTATAAGAAGGGCAAAGATGGAATATGAGGGCAAACAAGCCAATAACATAAAGCAGGATACTAACACTTAAAACAAAATGTATGAAGAGTAATGGGGAGTTCCGAGTTAATATTGAACCTCTGGAAAATGAGAGTGGTGAGGTAGTAATGGGCGACAAAGAAATGACAGATGAACTTAATGGGTACTTTCCATCAGTCTTCACTGTGGAAGACACTAGCACTATACCAGTGGTCCGTGAGTGTCAGGGTGCAGGAGTGAGTGCCGTTGCGATTACAATGGAAAAAGTGCCTGGCAAACTCAAAGTTCTTCTGGTGGATAAGTCACCTGGGCCAGGTGGACTACATCCCAGAGTCCTGAGAGAGGTTGCTGAAGAGATAACGGATTCATTGGTGATCTTTCAAAAATCACTTGATTCTGGCATGGTCCGGAGGACTGGAAGATTGCAAATGTCACTGCACACTTTAAGAAATGAGGAAGGCCAAAGAAAGGAAATTATTAGCCAGTTAGCCTGAAGTCAGTGTTTGGGGGAGTGTCGGAGTCTATTAATAAATTTGAGGTTGTGAGGCACTTGGTGACTAATGATAAAATAAGTCGAAGTCAGCTTGGTTCCTGTCAAGGGAAATCTTGCCTGACACATCTGTTAGAGTTCTTTGAGGAAGTAACCAGCAGATTGGACAAAGCAGAGGCAGCTGATATCATTGACTGGCAATCCAGAAGGCATTTGATAAAGCGCCATGCCTGAGGCTGCTTAACAAGCTAAAACCCGATGGCGTTACAGGAATGACACCGGCATGTCTAAAGGAATGACTGGCAGGCAGGAGGCAGCCAATGGGAATGTAAGGGGCGTTCTCTAGTTGACTGCCAGTGACTAGTGGTGTTCGTCACGGAGTCAGTATTGGGACTGCAACTTATCACATTGCTTGTCAATGATTTTGTGGTACAGATGGCTGTGTGGAAAGTAGGAGTCGGGGTCAAGTCCATTAACAAAATCATAGAAAAAAGTTCCCATCTAAGAGTGTCTTAAAAGACCCACATGATTCCGCATCGACCACCAGCGATGGAAGTGTACTCTCGCTCTGTGGCAACCCACCGCACCCTGTGTGAAAAACATACCTCCGACAACCCCTTGTACCATCTTCCAAGCACCTTAAAACTATGACCCTTCACCCCTAGAAAAGTATACTTTTCATTGACAAAGAACGTGAAACAACAGGACGGTGTGGAGGGAGCTTCACTCTGTGTCTGAATCCCGGGAGTGTGTGATGGGACGGTGTGGAGGAAGCTTCACTCTGTGTCGAACTCCCGGGTGTGTGCGGTGGGACGGTGTGGAGGGAGATTCACTCTGTGTCTGACCCTGGGAGTGTGTGATGGGACGGTGTGGAGGGAGATTCACTCTGTGTCTGACCCCGGGAGTGTGTGATGGGACGGTGCGGAGGGAGCCTCACTCTGTGTCTGACTCCGGGAGTGTGTGATGGGACGGTGCGGAGGGAGCCTCACTCTGTGTCTGACTCCGGGAGTGTGTGATGGGACGGTGCGGAGGGAGCCTCACTCTGTGTCTGACTCCGGGAGCGTGTGATCCGCTGGTGTGGAGGGTTTGGGTGGGGGGCGGAGAGGAGACACGACTGAAGGAGCGGGGAAAGCGGTTAATGGGAGATTTAGAGACAGGAGGGAGCAGTGGTGAGATAGCCGGCTGGCACGGGCCAAATGGTGTCTAATCTCTTCCCGACCCCCCCATCGCCGGAATAGGAGAGAGAGAGAGATGGAGAGGTGGAGAGAGTGATGGGGAGAGGAACAGCTGAGAGAGATAGTTTGTGTGTGTGCGTGTTTGTGTGTGTGTGTGTGTGTGTGTGTGAGAGAGAGAGAGAGAGAGAGAGAGAGAGAGAGAGAGAGAGAGAGAGAGAGAGAGAGAGAGAGAGAGAGAGAGAGAAAGAAGGGGGGGGGGTGCGGGAATGCCACGAATTAAGGAAGGAAAGAGAGAGTGCGTCACTGGACGAGGAAGTCGAGGAACGAGTTTTGAGGGGAGCTGCTCACCTCACTCCGAGGGAGGGGGCTCATTCACCTCGGTGGATGATGGGGCTTCGTCCCGGGGTCGTGGTTCCTCCCAGACAGAGCGTCTGAAGCCCCAGCGATGGTCCGGACCTGTGGGAGCGTCCGACGCACAAATCAGGAACCAACCACGGGGTGCAAATCTCCAGGACAAGAGAGGCTCTGGATGAGTGACACGGATCCCTCCGACATTCCGTCCTTCCTCATCCCTGCCCTCCTTCTCGACTTCCCTCCTTCTTTTCCTCTCCCCCCTCTCGCCTTCCGATGCCTCTCTGCTTCCATCGTCAGCATTCCTTCTCCCTCACCTCTTCCCTTCCTGCACTACTTTCCTTTGTACATCGCTGACTCTCTCCTCCCTATCGTCCTCTCCGCTCCCTCTCATTCTATCTCTGTCTCCCTTTCTTCACCCCGTTCGATCGCCCTCTCTTTTCACCGTCTCTTTCCCAATCTCTCTCCGAATCTCCCTCTCTCTATTTCTCCCCTTTCTCTCTCCCTCCTTTCCCCATTTCTATCGCTCTCAGTTCGCTCTCTCCCAACACTACCCGTCACCCACTTCACTCTCTCCGCTAAACACCAAACTTCCCCTCTGTCTCTCCTACCCCACTCTTTCTCCCCACTTTCACTACTCTTCCCCACCGTTCTAAACACTTTCTCGAAAGACCTCATCCTCTCTCCTCCCCGCACTTCCTCCGGCTGTTCTCGGTTCCTCGCCTTATCAGCTGTTCATCTGTTGTTTGTTGCTGTTCGGTCGGACACGCTTCTCAACACGGGCTTCCTCTCTCAACGGTTGCTTCCCCTTTCTGCGCTCAGAGCGGCAGAGGACCCTCGACAGGATGGACGGCAGCGAGACTTACATGAATGTGAAGTTCACAAAAACGGACGCCCGGTCTCCTTCTCCAGGTGAGGGGGGCAGAGAGACGGAGGGGAGGGAGATTCAGTCTGTTTCTTACCCCGGGAGTGTGAGATAGGACGGAGGAAGGGAGTTTCACTCTGTATCTGATCCCGGAATGCTAGATGGAACGGTGCGGAGGGAGCTTCAATCTGTGTCTGACCGAGAGAGTGTGTGATGGGCGGTGTGGAGGGAGATTCACTCTGTGTCTGACCCCGGGTGTGTGTGATCGGATGGAGTGGACGGGACTTCAGTCTGTGTCTGACCTCGGGAGTGTGTGATAGGACGGTGTGGAAGGAGATTCACTCTGTGTGTCTGACCCCGGGAGTGTGCGATGGGAAGGTGTGAAGGGAGATTCACTCTGTTTCCGGCCCCGGGAGTGTGTGATGGGACGGTGTGGAGGGGCTTCACTCTGTGTCTGATGCCAGGAGTGCGGGATAGGATGGAGGGAGGGCGTTTCACTCGATGCCTGATCCCGGGAGTGCTAGATGGAACGCTGTGGAGGGAGATTCACTCTGTGTCTGACTCTGGGAGTGTGAGATAGGACGGAATGAGGGAGTTTCACTCTGTGTCTGACCCCGGGAGTGCGAGATGGGACAGTGTGGACGGAGCTTTACTCTGTGTCTGACCCCGAGAGTATATGATGTGACGGTGTGGCGGGAGCTTCATTCTGTGTCTGACCCCGGGAGTGTGCGATGGGACGGTGTGGAAGGTGATTGACTGCGTGTCTGACCACGGGAGCGTGTGATGGGACGGTGTGGAAGGTGATTCACTCTGTGTCTGACCCCGGGAGTGTGTGATGGGACGGTGTGGAGGGAGACTCATCTTGTGTCTGACCCCGGCAGTGTGTGATCAGACGGTGTGGAAGGAGATTCACTCTGTGTCTGACCCCGGGACGTGCGATGGGACGGTGTGGAGGGAGACTCATCCTGTGTCTGACCCCGGGAATGTGTGATGGGACGGTGTGGAAGGTGATTCACTCTGTGTCTGACCCCAGGAGTTTGTGGTGGGACGGTGTGGAATGTGATTCACTCTGTGTCTGAACCCGGGAGTGTGTGATGGGACGGTGTGGAGGGAGACTCATCCTGTGTCTAAACCCGGGAATGTGTGATGGGACGGTGTGGAAAGTGATTCATTCTGTGTCTGACCCCAGGAGTTTGTGGTGGGACGGTGTGGAATGTGATTCAATCTGTGTCTGACCCCGGGAGTGTGTGATGGGAAGGTGTGGAGGGAGACTCATCCTGTGTCTGACCCCGGGAATGTGTGATGGGACGGTGTGGAAGGTGATTCACTCTGTGTCCGATCCCAGGAGTTTGTGGTGGGACGGTGTGGAATGTGATTCACTCTGTGTCTCTGACCCCGGGAGTGTGTGATGGGACGGTGTGGAGGGAGATTCACTCTATGTCTGACCCCGGGAGTGTGTGATGGGACGGTGTGGAGGGAGATTCACTCTGTGTCTGACCCCGGGAGTGTGTGATGGGACGGTGTGGAGGGAGATTCACTCTGTGTCTGACCCCGGGAGCGTGTGATGGGACGGTGTGGAATGTGATTCACTCTGTGTCTCTGACCCCGGGAGTGTGTGATGGGACGGTGTGGAATGTGATTCACTCTGTGTCTGACCCCGGGAGAGTGTGATGGGACGGTGTGGAGGGAGATTCACTCTGTGTCTGACCCCGGGAGTGTGTGATGGGACGGTGTGGAGGGAGATTCACTCTGTGTCTGACCACGGGAGTGTGTGATGGGACGGTGTGGAGGGAGATTCACTCTGTGTCTGACCCCGGGAGTGTGTGATGGGACGGTGTGGAGGGAGATTCACTCTGTGTCTGAACCCGGGAGTGTGTGATGGGACGGTGTGGAGGGAGATTCACTCTGTGTCTGACCCCGGGAGTGTGTGATGGGACGGTGTGGAGGGAGATTCACTCTGTGTCTGACCCAGGGAGTGTGTGATGGGACGGTGTGGAATGTGATTCACTCTGTGTCTGAACCCGGGAGTGTGTGATGGGACGGTGTGGAGGGAGATTCACTCTGTGTCTGACCCCGGGAGTGTGTGACGGGACGGTGTGGAGGGAGATTCACTCTGTGTGTCTGACCCCGGGAGTGTGTGATGGGACGGTGTGGAATGTGATTCACTCTGTGTCTGACCCCGAGAGTGTGTGATGGGACGGTGTGGAGGGAGATTCACTCTGTGTCTGACCCCGGGAGTGTGTGATGGGACGGTGTGGAGGGAGATTCTCTCTCTGACTGACCACGGGAGTGTGTGATGGGACGGTGTTAAGGGAGATTCACTCTGTGTCTGACCCCGGGAGTGTGTGATGGGACGGTGTGGAGGGAGATTCACTCTGTGTCTGACCCCGGGAGTGTGTGATGGGACGGTGTAGAGGGAGATTCACACTGTGTCTGACCCCGGGAGTGTGTGATGGGACGGTGTGGAGGGAGATTCACTCAGTGTCTGACCCCGGGAGTGTGTGACTGAACGGTGTGGAGGGAGATTCACTCTGTGTCTGACCCCGGGAGTGTGTGATGGGACGGTGTGGAAGGTGTTTCACTCTGTGTCTGACCCCAGGAGTTTGTGGTGGGACGGTGTGGAATGTGATTCACTGTGTGTCTGACCCCGGGAGTGTGTGATGGGACGGTGTGGAGGGAGATTCACTCTGTGTCTGACCACGGGAGTGTGTGATGGGACGGTGCGGAGGGAGATTCACTCTGTGTCTGACCCCGGGAGTGTGTGATGGGACGGTGTGGAGGGAGATTCACTCTGTGTCTGACCCCGGGAGTGTGTGATGGGACGGTGTGGAGGGAGATTCACTCTGTGTCTGAACCCGGGAGTGTGTGATGGGACGGTGTGGAATGTGATTCACTGTGTGTCTGACCCCGGGAGTGTGTGATGGGACGGTGTGGAGGGAGATTCACTCTGTGTCTGACCCCGGGAGTGTGTGATGGGACGGTGTGGAGGGAGATTCAGTCTGTGTGTCTGACCCCGGGAGTGTGTGATGGGACGGTGTGGAATGTGATTCACTCTGTGTCTGACCCCGGGAGTGTGTGATGGGACGGTGTGGAGGGAGATTCACTCTGTGTCTGACCTCGGGAGTGTGTGATGGGACGGTGTGGAGGGAGATTCACTCTGTGTCTGACACCAGGAGTTTGTGGTGGGACGGTGTGGAATGTGATTCAATCTGTTTCTGACCCCGGGAGTGTGTGATGGGAAGGTGTGGAGGGAGACTCATCCTGTGTCTGACCCCGGGAATGTGTGATGGGACGGTGTGGAAGGTGATTCACTCTGTGTCTGACCCCAGGAGTTTGTGGTGGGACGGTGTGGAATGTGATTCACTCTGTGTCTCTGACCCCGGGAGTGTGTGATGGGACGGTGTGGAGGGAGATTCACTCTATGTCTGACCCCGGGAGTGTGTGATGGGACGGTGTGGAGGGAGATTCACTCTGTGTCTGACCCCGGGAGTGTGTGATGGGACGGTGTGGAGGGAGATTCACTTTGTGTCTGACCCCGGGAGCGTGTGATGGGACGGTGTGGAATGTGATTCACTCTGTGTCTCTGACCCCGGGAGTGTGTGATGGGACGGTGTGGAATGTGATTCACTCTGTGTCTGACCCCGGGAGAGTGTGATGGGACGGTGTGGGGGGAGATTCACTCTGTGTCTGACCCCGGGAGTGTGTGATGGGACGGTGTGGAGGGAGATTCAGTCTGTGTCTGACCACGGGGGTGTGTGATGGGACGGTGTGGAGGGAGATTCACTCTGTGACTGACCCCAGGAATGTGTGATGGGACGGTGTGGAAGGTGATTCACTCTGTGTCTGAACCCGGGAGTGTGTGATGGGACGGTGTGGAGGGAGATTCACTCTGTGTCTGACCCCGGGAGTGTGTGAAGGGACGGTGTGGAGGGAGATTCACTCTGTGTCTGACCCAGGGAGTGTGTGATGGGACGGTGTGGAATGTGATTCACTCTGTGTCTGAACCCGGGAGTGTGTGATGGGACGGTGTGGAGGGAGATTCACTCTGTGTCTGACCCCGGGAGTGTGTGACGGGACGGTGTGGAGGGAGATTCACTCTGTGTGTCTGACCCCGGGAGTGTGTGATGGGACGGTGTGGAATGTGATTCACTCTGTGTCTGACCCCGAGAGTGTGTGATGGGACGGTGTGGAGGGAGATTCACTCTGTGTCTGACCCCGGGAGTGTGTGATGGGACGGTCTGGAGGGAGATTCTCTCTGTGACTGACCACGGGAGTGTGTGATGGGACGGTGTTAAGGGAGATTCACTCTGTGTCTGACCCCGGGAGTGTGTGATGGGACGGTGTGGAGGGAGATTCACTCTGTGTCTGACCCCGGGAGTGTGTGATGGGACGGTGTAGAGGGAGATTCACACTGTGTCTGACCCCGGGAGTGTGTGATGGGACGGTGTGGAGGGAGATTCACTCAGTGTCTGACCCCGGGAGTGTGTGACTGAACGGTGTGGAGGGAGATTCACTCTGTGTCTGACCCCGGGAGTGTGTGATGGGACGGTGTGGAAGGTGTTTCACTCTGTGTCTGACCCCATGAATTTGTGGTGGGACGGTGTGGAATGTGATTCACTGTGTGTCTGACCCGGGGAGTGTGTGATGGGACGGTGTGGAGGGAGATTCACTCTGTGTCTGACCACGGGAGTGTGTGATGGGACGGTGCGGAGGGAGATTCACTCTGTGTCTGACCCCGGGAGTGTGTGATGGGACGGTGTGGAAAGTGATTCACTCTGTGTCTGACCCCAGGAGTTTGTGGTGGGACGGTGTGGAATGTGATTCAATCTGTGTCTGACCCCGGGAGTGTGTGATGGGAAGGTGTGGAGGGAGACTCATCCTGTGTCTGACCCCGGGAATGTGTGATGGGACGGTGTGGAAGGTGATTCACTCTGTGTCTGATCCCAGGAGTTTGTGGTGGGACGGTGTGGAATGTGATTCACTCTGTGTCTCTGACGCCGGGAGTGTGTGATGGGACCGTGTGGAGGGAGATTCACTCTATGTCTGACCCCGGGAGTGTGTGATGGGACGGTGTGGAGGGAGATTCACTCTGTGTCTGACCCCGGGAGTGTGTGATGGGACGGTGTGGAGGGAGATTCACTCTGTGTCTGACCCCGGGAGCGTGTGATGGGACGGTGTGGAATGTGATTCACTCTGTGTCTCTGACCCCGGGAGTGTGTGATGGGACGGTGTGGAATGTGATTCACTCTGTGTCTGACCCCGGGAGTGTGTGATGGGACGGTGTGGAGGGAGATTCACTCTGTGTCTGACCCCGGGAGTGTGTGATGGGACGGTGTGGAGGGAGATTCACTCTGTGACTGACCCCGGGAGTGTGTGATGGGACGGTGTGGAGGGAGATTCACTCTGGGTCTGACCACGGGAGTGTGTGATGGGACGGTGTGGAGGGAGATTCACTCTGTGTCTGACACCGGGAGTGTGTGATGGGACGGTGTGGAGGGAGATTCACTCTGTGTCTGACCCCGGGAGTGTGTGATGGGACGGTGTGGAGGGAGATTCACTCTGTGTCTGACCCCGGGAGTGTGTGACTGAACGGTGTGGAGGGAGATTCACTCTGTGACTGACCCCGGGAATGTGTGATGGGACGGTGTGGAAGGTGATTCAATCTGTGTCTGACCCCAGGAGTTTGTGGTGGGACGGTGTGGAATGTGATTCACTCTGTGTCTGACTCCGGGAGTGTGTGATGGGACGGTGCGGAGGGAGATTCACTCTGTGTCTGACCCCGGCAGTGTGTGACGGGACGGTGCGGAGGGAGATTCACTCTGTGTCTGACCCCGGGAGTGTGTGATGGGACGGTGTGGAGGGAGATTCACTCTGTGTCTGACCCCGGGGGTGTGTGATGGGACGATGTGGAGGGAGATTCACTCTGTGTCTGACCCCGGGAGTGTGTGATGGGACGGTGTGGAATGTGATTCACTCTGTGTCTGAACCCGGGAGTGTGTGATGGGACGGTGTGGAGGGAGATTCACTCTGTGTCTGACCCCGGGAGTGTGTGATGGGACGGTGTGGAAAGTGATTCACTCTGTGTCTGATCCCAGGAGTTTGTGGTGGGACGGTGTGGAATGTGATTCACTCTGTGTCTCTGACCCCGGGAGTGTGTGATGGGACCGTCTGGAGGGAGATTCACTCTATGTCTGACCCCGGGAGTGTGTGATGGGACGGTGTGGAGGGAGATTCACTCTGTGTCTGACCCCGGGAGTGTGTGATGGGACGGTGTGGAGGGAGATTCACTCTGTGTCTGACCCCGGGAGCGTGTGATGGGACGGTGTGGAATGTGATTCACTCTGTGTCTCTGACCCCGGGAGTGTGTGATGGGACGGTGTGGAATGTGATTCACTCTGTGTCTGACCCCGGGAGTGTGTGATGGGACGGTGTGGAGGGAGATTCACTCTGTGTCTGACCCCGGGAGTGTGTGATGGGACGGTGCGGAGGGAGATTCACTCTGTGACTGACCCCGGGAGTGTGTGATGGGACGGTGTGGAGGGAGATTCACTCTGGGTCTGACCACGGGAGTGTGTGATGGGACGGTGTGGAGGGAGATTCACTCTGTGTCTGACACCGGGAGTGTGTGATGGGACGGTGTGGAGGGAGATTCACTCTGTGTCTGACCCCGGGAGTGTGTGATGGGACGGTGTGGAGGGAGATTCACTCTGTGTCTGACCCCGGGAGTGTGTGACTGAACGGTGTGGAGGGAGATTCACTCTGTGACTGACCCCGGGAATGTGTGATGGGACGGTGTGGAAGGTGATTCAATCTGTGTCTGACCCCAGGAGTTTGTGGTGGGACGGTGTGGAATGTGATTCACTCTGTGTCTGACTCCGGGAGTGTGTGATGGGACGGTGCGGAGGGAGATTCACTCTGTGTCTGACCCCGGGAGTGTGTGATGGGACGGTGCGGAGGGAGATTCACTCTGTGTCTGACCCCGGGAATGTGTGATGGGACGGTGTGGAGGGAGATTCACTCTGTGTCTGACCCCGGGGGTGTGTGATGGGACGATGTGGAGGGAGATTCACTCTGTGTCTGACCCCGGGAGTGTGTGATGGGACGGTGTGGAATGTGATTCACTCTGTGTCTGAACCCGGGAGTGTGTGATGGGACGGTGTGGAGGGAGATTCACTCTGTGTCTGACCCCGGGAGTGTGTGACGGGACGGTGTGGAGGGAGATTCACTCTGTGTGTCTGACCCCGGGAGTGTGTGATGGGACGGTGTGGAATGTGATTCACTCTGTGTCTGACCCCGGGAGTGTGTGATGGGACGGTGTGGAGGGAGATTCACTCTGTGTCTGACCCCGGGAGTGTGTGATGGGACGGTGTGGAGGGAGATTCTCTCTGTGACTGAAACCGGGAGTGTGTGATGGGACGGTGTTAAGGGAGATTCACTCTGTGTCTGACCCCGGGAGTGTGTGATGGGACGGTGTGGAGGGAGATTCACTCTGTGTCTGACCCCGGGAGTGTGTGATGGCACGGTGTGGAATGTGATTCACTCTGTGTCTGATCCCGGGAGTGTGTGATGGGACGGTGTGGAGGGAGATTCACTCTGTGTCTGACCCCGGGAGTGTGTGATGGGACGGTGTGGAGGGAGATTCACTCTGTGACTGACCCCGGGAGTGTGTGATGGGACGGTGTGGAGGGAGATTCACTCTGTGTCTGACCCCGGGAGTGTGTGATTGGACGGTGTGGAGGGAGATTCACTCTGTGTCTGACCCCGGGAGTGTGTGATGGGACGGTGTGGAGGGAGATAAACTGTGTGTCTGACCCCGGGAGTGTGTGATGGGACGGTGTGGAGGGAGATTCACTCTGTGTCTGACCCCGGGAGTGTGTGATGGGACTGTGTGGAAGGTGTTTCACTCTGTGTCTGACCCCAGGACTTTGTGGTGGGACGGTGTGGAATGTGATTCACTGTGTGTCTGACCCCGGGAGTGTGTGATGGGACGGTGTGGAGGGAGATTCACTCTGTGTCTGACCCCGGGAGTGTGTGATGGGACGGTCTGGAGGGAGATTCTCTCTGTGACTGACCACGGGAGTGTGTGATGGGACGGTGTTAAGGGAGATTCACTCTGTGTCTGACCCCGGGAGTGTGTGATGGGACGGTGTGGAGGGAGATTCACTCTGTGTCTGACCCCGGGAGTGTGTGATGGGACGGTGTAGAGGGAGATTCACACTGTGTCTGACCCCGGGAGTGTGTGATGGGACGGTGTGGAGGGAGATTCACTCAGTGTCTGACCCCGGGAGTGTGTGACTGAACGGTGTGGAGGGAGATTCACTCTGTGTCTGACCCCGGGAGTGTGTGATGGGACGGTGTGGAAGGTGTTTCACTCTGTGTCTGACCCCATGAATTTGTGGTGGGACGGTGTGGAATGTGATTCACTGTGTGTCTGACCCGGGGAGTGTGTGATGGGACGGTGTGGAGGGAGATTCACTCTGTGTCTGACCACGGGAGTGTGTGATGGGACGGTGCGGAGGGAGATTCACTCTGTGTCTGACCCCGGGAGTGTGTGATGGGACGGTGTGGAAAGTGATTCACTCTGTGTCTGACCCCAGGAGTTTGTGGTGGGACGGTGTGGAATGTGATTCAATCTGTGTCTGACCCCGGGAGTGTGTGATGGGAAGGTGTGGAAGGTGATTCACTCTGTGTCTGATCCCAGGAGTTTGTGGTGGGACGGTGTGGAATGTGATTCACTCTGTGTCTCTGACGCCGGGAGTGTGTGATGGGACCGTGTGGAGGGAGATTCACTCTATGTCTGACCCCGGGAGTGTGTGATGGGACGGTGTGGAGGGAGATTCACTCTGTGTCTGACCCCGGGAGTGTGTGATGGGACGGTGTGGAGGGAGATTCACTCTGTGTCTGACCCCGGGAGCGTGTGATGGGACGGTGTGGAATGTGATTCACTCTGTGTCTCTGACCCCGGGAGTGTGTGATGGGACGGTGTGGAATGTGATTCACTCTGTGTCTGACCCCGGGAGTGTGTGATGGGACGGTGTGGAGGGAGATTCACTCTGTGTCTGACCCCGGGAGTGTGTGATGGGACGGTGTGGAGGGAGATTCACTCTGTGACTGACCCCGGGAGTGTGTGATGGGACGGTGTGGAGGGAGATTCACTCTGGGTCTGACCACGGGAGTGTGTGATGGGACGGTGTGGAGGGAGATTCACTCTGTGTCTGACACCGGGAGTGTGTGATGGGACGGTGTGGAGGGAGATTCACTCTGTGTCTGACCCCGGGAGTGTGTGATGGGACGGTGTGGAGGGAGATTCACTCTGTGTCTGACCCCGGGAGTGTGTGACTGAACGGTGTGGAGGGAGATTCACTCTGTGACTGACCCCGGGAATGTGTGATGGGACGGTGTGGAAGGTGATTCAATCTGTGTCTGACCCCAGGAGTTTGTGGTGGGACGGTGTGGAATGTGATTCACTCTGTGTCTGACTCCGGGAGTGTGTGATGGGACGGTGCGGAGGGAGATTCACTCTGTGTCTGACCCCGGCAGTGTGTGACGGGACGGTGCGGAGGGAGATTCACTCTGTGTCTGACCCCGGGAGTGTGTGATGGGACGGTGTGGAGGGAGATTCACTCTGTGTCTGACCCCGGGGGTGTGTGATGGGACGATGTGGAGGGAGATTCACTCTGTGTCTGACCCCGGGAGTGTGTGATGGGACGGTGTGGAATGTGATTCACTCTGTGTCTGAACCCGGGAGTGTGTGATGGGACGGTGTGGAGGGAGATTCACTCTGTGTCTGACCCCGGGAGTGTGTGATGGGACGGTGTGGAAAGTGATTCACTCTGTGTCTGATCCCAGGAGTTTGTGGTGGGACGGTGTGGAATGTGATTCACTCTGTGTCTCTGACCCCGGGAGTGTGTGATGGGACCGTCTGGAGGGAGATTCACTCTATGTCTGACCCCGGGAGTGTGTGATGGGACGGTGTGGAGGGAGATTCACTCTGTGTCTGACCCCGGGAGTGTGTGATGGGACGGTGTGGAGGGAGATTCACTCTGTGTCTGACCCCGGGAGCGTGTGATGGGACGGTGTGGAATGTGATTCACTCTGTGTCTCTGACCCCGGGAGTGTGTGATGGGACGGTGTGGAATGTGATTCACTCTGTGTCTGACCCCGGGAGTGTGTGATGGGACGGTGTGGAGGGAGATTCACTCTGTGTCTGACCCCGGGAGTGTGTGATGGGACGGTGCGGAGGGAGATTCACTCTGTGACTGACCCCGGGAGTGTGTGATGGGACGGTGTGGAGGGAGATTCACTCTGGGTCTGACCACGGGAGTGTGTGATGGGACGGTGTGGAGGGAGATTCACTCTGTGTCTGACACCGGGAGTGTGTGATGGGACGGTGTGGAGGGAGATTCACTCTGTGTCTGACCCCGGGAGTGTGTGATGGGACGGTGTGGAGGGAGATTCACTCTGTGTCTGACCCCGGGAGTGTGTGACTGAACGGTGTGGAGGGAGATTCACTCTGTGACTGACCCCGGGAATGTGTGATGGGACGGTGTGGAAGGTGATTCAATCTGTGTCTGACCCCAGGAGTTTGTGGTGGGACGGTGTGGAATGTGATTCACTCTGTGTCTGACTCCGGGAGTGTGTGATGGGACGGTGCGGAGGGAGATTCACTCTGTGTCTGACCCCGGGAGTGTGTGATGGGACGGTGCGGAGGGAGATTCACTCTGTGTCTGACCCCGGGAATGTGTGATGGGACGGTGTGGAGGGAGATTCACTCTGTGTCTGACCCCGGGGGTGTGTGATGGGACGATGTGGAGGGAGATTCACTCTGTGTCTGACCCCGGGAGTGTGTGATGGGACGGTGTGGAATGTGATTCACTCTGTGTCTGAACCCGGGAGTGTGTGATGGGACGGTGTGGAGGGAGATTCACTCTGTGTCTGACCCCGGGAGTGTGTGACGGGACGGTGTGGAGGGAGATTCACTCTGTGTGTCTGACCCCGGGAGTGTGTGATGGGACGGTGTAGAATGTGATTCACTCTGTGTCTGACCCCGGGAGTGTGTGATGGGACGGTGTGGAGGGAGATTCACTCTGTGTCTGACCCCGGGAGTGTGTGATGGGACGGTGTGGAGGGAGATTCTCTCTGTGACTGAAACCGGGAGTGTGTGATGGGACGGTGTTAAGGGAGATTCACTCTGTGTCTGACCCCGGGAGTGTGTGATGGGACGGTGTGGAGGGAGATTCACTCTGTGTCTGACCCCGGGAGTGTGTGATGGCACGGTGTGGAATGTGATTCACTCTGTGTCTGATCCCGGGAGTGTGTGATGGGACGGTGTGGAGGGAGATTCACTCTGTGTCTGACCCCGGGAGTGTGTGATGGGACGGTGTGGAGGGAGATTCACTCTGTGACTGACCCCGGGAGTGTGTGATGGGACGGTGTGGAGGGAGATTCACTCTGTGTCTGACCCCGGGAGTGTGTGATTGGACGGTGTGGAGGGAGATTCACTCTGTGTCTGACCCCGGGAGTGTGTGATGGGACGGTGTGGAGGGAGATAAACTGTGTGTCTGACCCCGGGAGTGTGTGATGGGACGGTGTGGAGGGAGATTCACTCTGTGTCTGACCCCGGGAGTGTGTGATGGGACTGTGTGGAAGGTGTTTCACTCTGTGTCTGACCCCAGGACTTTGTGGTGGGACGGTGTGGAATGTGATTCACTGTGTGTCTGACCCCGGGAGTGTGTGATGGGACGGTGTGGAGGGAGATTCACTCTGTGTCTGACCACGGCAGTGTGTGATGGGAATGTGTGGAGGGAGATTCACTCTGTGTCTGACCCCGGGAGTGTGTGACTGAACGGTGTGGAGGGAAATTCACTCTGTGTCTGACCCCGGGAGTGTGTGATGGGACGGTGTGGAGGGAGATTCACTCTGTGTCTGACCACGGGAGTGTGTGATGGGACGGTGTGGAGCGAGATAAACTCTGTGTCTGACCCCGGGAGTGTGTGATGGGACGGTGTGGAGGGAGATTCACTCTGTGTCTGACCCCGGGAGTGTGTGATGGGACGGTGTGGAGGGAGATTCACTCTGTGTCTGACCCCGGGAGTGTGTGACTGAACGGTGTGGAGGGAAATTCACTCAGTGTTTGACCCCGGGAGTGTGTGATGGGACGGTGTGGAAGGTGATTCACTCTGTGTCTGACCCCGGGAGTGTGTGATGGGACGGTGTGGAGGGAGATTCACTCTGTGTCTGACCCCGGGAGTGTGTGATGGGACGGTGTGGAAGGTGTTTCACTCTGTGTCTGACCCCAGGAGTTTGTGGTGGGACGGTGTGGAATGTGATTCACTGTGTGTCTGACCCCGGGAGTGTGTGATGGGACGGTGTGGAGGGAGATTCACTCTGTGTCTGACCACGGGAGTGTATGATGGGACGGTGTGGAGGGAGATTCACTCTGTGTCTGACCCCGGGAGTGTGTGACTGAACGGTGTGGAGGGAAATTCACTCAGTGTTTGACCCCGGGAGTGTGTGATGGGACGGTGTGGAAGGTGATTCACTCTGTGTCTGACCCCGGGAGTGTGTGATGGGACGGTGTGGAGGGAGATTCACTCTGTGTCTGACCCCGGGAGTGTGTGATGGGACGGTGTGGAGGGAGATTCACTCTGTGTCTGACCCCGGGAGTGTGTGATGGGGCGGTGTGGAGGAAGATTCCCTCTGTGTCTGACCCCGGGAGTGTGTGATGGGACGGTGTGGAGGGAGATTCACTCTGTGTCTGACCCCGGGAGTGTGTGATGGGACAGTGTGGAGGGAGATTCACTCTGTGTCTGAACACGGGAGTGTGTGATGGGACGGTGTGGAGGGAGATTCACTCTGTGACTGACCCCGGGAGTGTGTGTTGGGAAGGTGTGGAGGGAGATTCACTCTGTGTCTGAACCCGGGGGTGTGTGATGGGACGGTGTGGAGGGAGATTCACTCTGTGTCTGACCCCGAGAGTGTGTGATGGGACGGTGTGGAGGGAGATTCACTCTGTGTCTGACCCCGGGAGTTTGTGATGGGACGGTGTGGAGGGAGATTCACTCTGTGTCTGACCCCGGGAGTGTGTGACTGAACGGTGTGGAGGGAGATTCACTCTGTGTCTGACCCCGGGAGTGTGTGATGGGACGGTGTGGAAGGTGATTCACTCTGTGTCTGACCCCAGGAGTTTGTGGTGGGATGGTGTGGAATGTGATTCACTCTGTGTCTGACCCCGGGAGTGTGTGATGGGACGGTGTGGAGGGAGATTCACTCTGTGTCTCACCCCGGGAGTGTGTGATGGGACGGTGTGGAGGGAGATTCACTCTGTGTCTGACCCCGGGAGTGTGCGATGGGACGGTGTGGAAGGTGATTGACTGCGTGTCTGACCACGGGAGCGTGTGATGGGACGGTGTGGAAGGTGATTCACTCTGTGTCTGACCCCAGGAGTGTGTGATGGGACGGTGTGGAGGGAGACTCATCCTGTGTCTGACCCGGGCAGTGTGTGATCGGACGGTGTGGAAGGAGATTCACTCTGTGTCTGACCCCGGGATGTGCAATGGGACGGTGTGGAGGGAGACTCATCCTGTGTCTGACCCCGGGAATGTGTGATGGGACGGTGTGGAAGGTGATTCACTCTGTGTCTGACCCCAGGAGTTTGTGGTGGGAGGGTGTGGAATGTGATTCACTCTGTGTTTGACCCCGGGAGTGTGTGATGGGACGGTGTGGAGGGAGACTCATCCTGTGTCTGACCCCGGGAATGTGTGATGGGACGGTGTGGAAGGTGATTCACTCTGTGTCTGACCCCAGGAGTTTGTGGTGGGGCGGTGTGGAATGTGATTCACTCTGTGTCTGACCCCGGGAGTGTGTGATGGGACGGTGTTGAGGGAGTCTCATCCTGTGTCTGACCCCGGGAATGTGTGATGGGACGGTGTGGAAGGTGATTCACTCTGTGTCTGACCCCAGGAGTTTGTGGTGGGGCGGTGTGGAATGTGATTCACTCTGTGTCTGACCCCGGGAGTGTGTGATGGGACGGTGTGGAGGGAGACTCATCCTGTGTCTGACACCGGGAATGTGTGATGGGACGGTGTGGAATGTGATTCACTCTGTGTCTGACCCCGGGAGTATGTGATGGAACGGTGTGGAAGAAGATTCACTCTGTGTCTGACATGGTATGTGCGATGGGACGGTGTGGAGGGAGACTCATCCTGTGTCTGACCCCGGGAGTGTGTGATGGGACGGTGTGGAGGGTGATTCACTCTGTGTCTGACCTCAGGAGTGTGTCATGGGACGGTGTGGAGGGAGATTCACTCTGTGTCTGACCCCGGGAATGTGTGATGGGACGGTGTGGAATGTGATTCACTCTGTGTCTCTGACCCCGGGAGTGTGTGAAGGGACGGTGTGGAATGTGATTCACTCTGTGTCTGAACCCGGGCGTGTGTGATGGGACGGTCTGGAGGGAGATTCACTCTGTGTCTGACCCCGGGAGTGTGTGATGGGACGGTGTGGAGGGAGATTCACTCTGTGTCTGACCCCGGGAGTGTGTGATGGGACGGTGTGGAGGGAGATTCACTCTGTGACTGACCCCGGGAGTGTGTGATGGGACGGTGTGGAGGGAGATTCACTCTGTGTCTGACCCCGGGAGTGTGTGATGGGACGGTGTGGAGGGAGATTCACTCTGTGTCTGACCCCGGGAATGTGTGACTGAACGGTGTGGAGGGAGATTCACTCTGTGTCTGACCCCGGGAATGTGTGATGGGACGGTGTGGAAGGTGACTCACTCTGTGTCTGACCGCAGGAGTTTGTGTTGGGACGGTGTGGAATGTGATTCACTCTGTGTCTGACTCCGGGAGTGTGTGATGGGACGGTGCGGAGGGAGATTCACTCTGTGTCTGACCCCGGGAGTGTGTGATGGGACGGTGCGGAGGGAGATTCACTCTGTGTCTGACCCCGGGAGCGTGTGATGGGACGGTGTGGAGGGTGATTCACTCTGTGTCTGATCCCGGGAGTGTGTGATGGGACGGTGTGGAGGGAGATTCACTCTGTGTCTGACCCCGGGAGTGTGTGATGGGACGGTGTGGAATGTGATTCACTCTGTGTCTGACCCCGGGAGTGTGTGATGGGACGGTGTGGAGGGAGATTCAGTCTGTGTCTGACCCCGGGAGAGTGTGATGGGACGGTGTGGAGGGAGATTCACTCTGTGTCTCTGACCCCGGGAGTGTGTTGTGGGACGGTGTGGAATGTGATTCACTCTGTGTCTGACCCCAGGAGTGTGTGATGGGACGGTGTGGAGGGAGATTCACTCTGTGTCTGACCCCGGGAGTGTGTGATGGGACGGTGTGGAGAGAGATTCACTCTGTGACTGACCCCGGGAGTGTGTGATGGGACGGTGTGGAGGGAGATTCACTCTGTGTCTGACCCCGGGGGTGTGTGATGGGACGGTGTGGAGTGAGATTCACTCTGTGTCTGACCCCGGGAGTGTGTGATGGGACGGTGTAGAGGGAGATTCACTCTGTCTCTGACCCCGGGAGTGTGTGATGGGACGGTGTGGAGGGAGATTCACTCTGTGTCTGACCCCGGGAGTGTGTGACTGAACGGTATGGAGGGAGATTCACTCTGTGTCTGACCCCGGGAGTGTGTGATGGGACGGTGTGGAAGGTGATTCACTCTGTGTCTGACCCCGGGAGTGTGTGATGGGACGGTGTGGAGGGAGATTCACTCTGTGTCTGACCCCGGGAGTGTGTGATGGGACGGCGTGGAGGGAGATTCACTCTGTGTCTGACCCCGGGAGTGTGTGACTGAACGGTGTGGAGGGAAATTCACTCAGTGTCTGACCCCGGGAGTGTGTGATGGGACGGTGTGGAGGGAGATTCACTCTGTGTCTGACCCCGGGAGTGTGTGATGGGAAGGTGTGGAGGGAGATTCACTCTGTGTCTGACCCCGGGAGTGTGTGATGGGACGGTGTGGAGGGAGATTCACTCTGTGTCTCTGACCCCGGGAGTGTGTTGTGGGACGGTGTGGAATGTGATTCACTCTGTGTCTGACCCCGGGAGTGTGTGATGGGACGGTGTGGCGGGAGATTCACTCTGTGTCTGACCCCGGGAGTGTGTGATGGGACGGTGTGGAGAGAGATTCACTCTGTGACTGACCCCGGGAGTGTGTGATGGGACGGTGTGGAGGGAGATTCACTCTGTGTCTGACCCCGGGGGTGTGTGATGGGACGGTGTGGAGTGAGATTCACTCTGTGTCTGACCCCGGGAGTGTGTGATGGGTCGCTGTAGAGGGAGATTCACTCTGTCTCTGACCCCGGGAGTGTGTGATGGGACGGTGTGGAGGGAGATTCACTCTGTGTCTGACCCCGGGAGTGTGTGACTGAACGGTATGGAGGGAGATTCACTCTGTGTCTGACCCCGGGAGTGTGTGATGGGACGGTGTGGAAGGTGATTCACTCTGTGTCTGACCCCAGGAGTTTGTGGTGGGACGGTGTGGAAGGTGATTCACTCTGTGTCTGACCCCGGGAGTGTGTGATGGGACGGTGTGGAGGGAGATTCACTCTGTGTCTGACCCCGGGAGTGTGTGATGGGACGGCGTGGAGGGAGATTCACTCTGTGTCTGACCCCGGGAGTGTGTGACTGAACGGTGTGGAGGGAAATTCACTCAGTGTCTGACCCCGGGAGTGTGTGATGGGACGGTGTGGAGGGAGATTCACTCTGTGTCTGACCCCGGGAGTGTGTGATGGGAAGGTGTGGAGGGAGATTCACTCTGTGTCTGACCCCGGGAGTGTGTGATGGGACGGTGTGGAGGGAGATTCACTCTGTGTCTGACCCCGGGAGTGTGTGATGGGACGGTGTGGAGGGAGATTCACTCTGTGTCTGACCCCGGGAGTGTGTGATGGGACGGTGTGGCATGTGATTCACTCTGTGTCTCTGATCCCGGGAGTGTGTGATGGGACGGTGTGGAATGTGATTCACTCTGTGTCTGACCCCGGGAGTGTGTGATGGGACGGTGTGGAGGGAGATTCACTCTGTGTCTGACCCCGGGAGTGTGTGATGGGACGGTGTGGAGGGAGATTCACTCTGTGACTGACCCCGGGAGTGTGTGATGGGACGGTGTGGAGGGAGATTCACTCTGTGACTGACCCCGGGAGTGTGTGATGGGACGGTGTGGAGGGAGATTCACTCTGTGTCTGACCCCGGGAGTGTGTGATGGGACGGTGTGGAGGGAGATTCACTCTGTGTCTGACCCCGGGAGTGTGTGATGGGACGGTGTGGAGGGAGATTTACTCTGTGTCTGACCCCGGGAGTGTGTGATGGGACGGTGTGGAGGGAGATTCACTCTGTGTCTGACCCCGGGTGTGTGTGACTGAACGGTGTGGAGGGAGATTCACTCTGTGTCTGACCCCGGGAGTGTGTGATGGGACGGTGTGGAAGGTGATTCACTCTGTGTCTGACCCCAGGAGTTTGTGGTGGGACGGTGTGGAATGTGATTCACTCTGTGTCTGACCCCGGGAGTGTGTGATGGGACGGTGTGGAGGGAGATTTTCTCTGTGTCTGACCCCGGGAGTGTGTGATGGGACGGTGTGGAGGGAGATTCACTCTGTGTCTGACCCCGGTTGTGTGTGACTGAACGGTGTGGAGGGAGATTCACTCTGTGTCTGACCCCGGGAGTGTGTGATGGGACGGTGTGGAAGGTGATTCACTCTGTGTCTGACCCCAGGAGTTTGTGGTGGGACGGTGTGGAATGTTTTTCACTCTGTGTCTGACCCCGGGAGTGTGTGATGGGACGGTGTGGAGCGAGATTCACTCTGTGTCTGACCCCGGGAGTGTGCGACTGAACGGTGTGGAGGGAAATTCACTCTGTGTCTGACCCCGGGAGTGTGTGATGGGACGGTGTGGAAGGTGATTCACTCTGTGTCTGACCCCAGTAGTTTGTGGTGGGACGGTGTGGAATGTGATTCACTCTGTGTCTGACCCCGGGAGTGTGTGATGGGACGGTGTGGAGGGAGCCTCAGCCTGTTTCAACTTCTCTCTGTTCCGTCCCCAGCTGAACCTGATGTATCGTACGCGGAACTGAATGTCAAGACCCTCTCGGCGCCGCGGATCCGGACAGATGGAGGTCAGTTTTATCTTTGTTGGTTTGACCGTGTTCAGTTGATGTGTCCGATCCTGTCGAGAGTTCTCAGGGCAAAAGCACAGCTGACCCGAATGATTCCCTGTTTGAGCATCGGACGGAGGGAACGCGTGGGAGAGAGGATGGTTTGGGGGTGGTAATGTTTGAGTAAGGGGCGGAACTGAGGGAGCGCCATTGGTTAGTTTGAGGCGAGAGTGCTGTGGGAGGGTCGGTGAGGAGAGATATCATTGGATGTGCCGTGTGGAGAAAGGGGCAATGAAGAGCAAGCTCTCTTGGCGGGGGGTCGGGGGGCGGAGGGGTGGTGGTGAGGAGGCGGAGATGAGTGCACGCCGTGTTGGTGAGGAGGGACACAGTGGGAGAGACGGTGAGGGGGGAGCGCGGTCTAAAGCCTTAACCACTTTCTCCCTTTTCTTAACCCCACTCTCTTCTCCCTCTTTTTCCTTCTCTCCCTTCCCTCACCTCCTCCCACCCTCTCTTCTCCCCCGCTCTTTCCCTTTCTCCCCTCCTCTCTCCCTGTTTTAGCTGCTGTGTCCCACTGACCCATTTTCTTCACCCTCTCTCATTGCCCCGTCTCCCTCCCGTCTCTCCTCTATCAAAGTCACCGGCTTTCGCACTCTCGGTCTTCCCCTCGCGATCTTCCCGTCTCTCTTTGCTCACTCTCTCCCCCCGTCCACCCCTCCCGGCCTTCCCACCTCTCTCTGTCCCTAAATTTGCCGCTCATCTCCCCTTGCGCCTTCATTTCCTCTCTATCCAAGCCTCCATTCCCTCTCTATCCAAGCCTCCATTCCTTCCCCCGACGCTCTCACCCTTCGCTCTTTCCTCTCTCTGTCAAAATCCCTTCCTCATCCCTCTCCCATTTTTCTCTTCCTCTCACTCACCCTTCTCAATCCCCCTCTCTTTCGCGCTCTCTCATACCTCTCTCTGTCATCTCATTGTTCCCGACTCTCACCTCTCTCTCCCACTGTGTCTCCACCTTTCTCTCCACGTTCTCCCTCCCATTTTGTGTGTCGCATCTTCGAAGGGTTCCGGCCCGAAACGTCGACCGATCTTTTCCGCGGATGCTGCCCGACCTGCTGAGTTCCTCCAGCGTGTTTTGAGTGTTGCATCGCCCCTATCGCTGTCTACCCCATACCGTCCATCGCTCTCCTCTTCTGCCTGCCCGTGTCTCTCCTCCTTCTCCCACCTTTCTCTTGCTGTCTAACCACCTGTCTCCCCCTCACTGGCACCTCTTCCTCTTTTTTCTCCCCCTCTCTTCTCTCTGTCTCCGACACCCGCCCCCATTTTCTACCGCTCTCACTCTCTTCCTAATCTGCCTGTCCGACTCTCTCTCCCCGCCGGTCTGAACGCCACCTACTCAGAGCTGAACTTTCGGAAAGAGGAACCCCGCATCGATAAGGGCGAAGATCCGCCCATTTCCTCGAGACCCGGCGGGTTGCCAACCACTGCACAAACAGGTCAGGGTTCGCAGGGATTACGTCATGTTGGAGTGATCACGTGTCATTCACCCAAGTGACCAAGTTTCTGATGCATCTGTTTCCTCTGTCAGCTCGTTTCCACAGACTGACCACCATCTGGGTAATAAAAGTTTATTACTCGGCTCCCCAGTTAAATCCCTGTCTGTAATATGCATCAATGACCTGGACGAAATTGTAAATGGGTGCGTTAGAAACATAGAAACGTAGAAAACACACGTCACAATACAGGCCCATCGGCCAAGAAAGCTGCGCCGAACATGTCCTTACCTTAGAACTACCTGGTTTACCCATAGCCCACTATTTTTCTAAGCTCCGTGTCGCCATCCACGAGTCTCTTAAAAGGCCCTATAGATTCCGCCTCCACCACCGCCGCCGGCACCACGCACTCACCACTCTCTGTGTAAAAAATGTACCCCGACATCTCCTCTGTACTTACTTCCAAGTACTTTAAATCTATGCCCTCTCGTGTTAGCCATTTCAGCCCTGGGGATAAGCCTCTGACTATCCACACGATCAATGGCTCTCATTAACTTGTACACCTTTGTCAAGTCACCACTCATCCTCCGCCCCTCCAAGGAGAAAAGGTTGTGTTCACTCAACCTATTCTCATAAAGCATGTCCCCAATCCAGGCAACGTCCTGTAACCTCTGCACCTTTTCTATTGTTTCCACGTCTTTCCTGTGGTGAGGCGACCAGAACTGAGCACAGTGCTCCAAGTGGGGTCAGACCAGAGTCTTATATAACTGTAACATTACCTCTCGGCTCTTAAATGTATATAAATAATCTGAATTAAATTGTAGATGCGTGCGTTGGTAGGTTTACAGATGATCCGCCGACAGGTGGTGCTGTGGAGAGCAGACAAGACTGGCAAATAATTCATTGGGACGTAGATCAGTTACGGATATGGTTTGGAGACCGGGAAGATGGAGCTTAACTCGGACAAACCTAAAATATTGCACCTTAGTAGGTCAAATGAAAGAAGTGACACACTGGCCAAGCCTGCACCCTAAGCAGTGTTGAAACATAGAAACAGAGAAACATAATAGAGACATTCTTGCCTTTAATAGCCGGGGCATTGAGTACAAATGTCAGGGAGTTATGTTGCAATTTTACCAAACTCACTATTTAGTGTGAATCAGGTGTTTTGTCTACAGTTCCGGTGACCACATTATCGGAAGGATGTCAGGGCGTTGGGTATCCCACCAGAGAGGTGTAACAGGACGCTGCTCGGATTCGATGCCATGTGTTACAACGAGAGGTCGGACGCCTGGGTGGCTTCCTCTGTAGCGGACGAGGCTCAGGGGAGATCTGACTGATCTCTGGAATCCGTCAGACACCAGTCAGCCTTTCCCAAGTCACAGAATTTGGACTCTCATCGATGACGGCTGACAGTAGATGTGATTGAGAGAGGGAGGGGTGATTGTGGTGGTAGGAGAGAGTGCGGATGGTGGTTGGGAGGGAGCACTAGTGGTGGTCACGGTTGAATTCACACACACGCTGAATGGTCTCTCCACAGGTCCGCATAAACAGGAGTCGAAAGAGAACTTCGGAAATAGATCGCACCGTAAGATCTGCCTACTCTGCCTCATTACCTGCGCCCTTATCGCGATAGTGGCCGGGCTCTCGATCTTTGGTGAGTCGAATGGGCTCCGGGTGGTGTCAGACCATAAACAAACAGAGTGGGATGAAATGTTTGCGCAAAAGTTCACAGTGACACAGAATCTCCCCTCACAGTGACGCCGCTGCGATCTTCACCGTGACAACGACACGTTCCACACCGTGACACTGACACGACCCTCACTATGTCAGCGACACGCCCCTTACCGTGACACAGACGTTATCCTCAATGTAGCATAGAGAAGACCCTTATCATTATTATAACAGTACCGGCACACGGTGCACGACAGTAGACTCACCGTAAAACCGAAAAAACCCTCACCGTGACACCGACACAGCTCCCTGACACCGACACTTCTCTCTCCGTGACAACAACATTCCCCACACTGTGACACCGACACACCCTGCACCGTGACACCGTCCAGCCCACACTATTACACCAACACCCCCCTCACCGTGACACTTATACAACGCACACCGTAACACTGACACTCCTCTCACAGGGACATCGTCACGACCCTCACTGTGACACCGACAGGCCCCACACCGTGACATCGTCACGCCTTTCACCGTGTCACGGACACCTTACATCACTGTGACACCGACACTCCCTCACTCTGTGACTTCGACGCTCTCTTCACCTTGACACTTACACACCCCACACCGAAACACTGACACTCCGTTCACTGTGACACCAACACTACCCTCTCCGTCACCCTGATACACCGCTCACTGTGACACCGACACAGTCCTCACTGTAACACTGACGCACCCCTCTGCGTGACACCGACAAACCCTCTCTGTGACAGCAACACACCCATCACTGTGACATCGACACAACCCTCTCCGTGACACTGATACACCCCTCTGCGTGACAGCGCCACTCTCCACACCGTGACACAGTCAAGCCCCTCACTGTGATACCGATAGACCACTCACCTTGACACCGACAGGACTCTCATTGTGACACCAACATTCAACAAACTGTGTCATAGAGAGGCCTATCACTGTGACAGCCACAAACCCCTCACTCTGACTCTGACACTCCCTATACCGTGTCACAGACAGGCCCTCACTGTGACACCGACAGGCACCTCACTGTGACACCCACACACCCCTTACTGTAACACCCACACAGCCCTCACTGTGACACAGACACGACCGTCACTATGACACCGACACGCACCTCAGTATGACCCCCACACCGTGAAAGCGACACTCCTCGGACCTTGTCACAGACACGCTTCTCACTGTGACACAGAATCTACCCTCATCTTACACAGACACACAGTTCACTGTGACACCGAAAGACACCTCACACCGTGTCACTGACACACCCCTTACTATCACTCTCAGTATCACAGACTCGTCAGTCTCTGATCACCTCCGACCGAAACTACCGGAGACTTTGGGAACAACATCAGGAGATGAACAGGACCCAACGCCAATATCAACAGCAAGTCCATGAGCTGAGCTCAACCCTTAAATCCAGGACATCTGAGAACTCCCGCCTGGAACTCTCCCAGAGAAACTGTCTGAAGACTATTTCCGCCCTCAACAACAAACTATCCAAACTCGAAAATAACATTACCGTCCTCAACTCCGATCTCTCAGAGCTGAATCAAACACACACCGATCTCCGCCATGAATGCAATCAGCTCGAAACGAAGTACAGAGCCATCACCAAAACGAAAAATCAAATTTGCCAATACCTAAATAGGAAAAGAGGTGAGACGACAGCCCCCCGTTCCTCTGCTCCTCTTCACAGGGGGGGTGAGAGAAGGGGAGGGAGGAGGTGGAGAGCTTTCCTCCATCTCTTGCCACGGGAGAGTGTGATGGGACGGTGCGGAGGGAGATTCACTCTGTGTCTGACCCCGGGACTGTGTGATGGGACGGTGTGGAGGGAGATGCACTTTGTGTCTGACCGCGGGAGTGTGTGATGAGCCGGAGTGGAGGGAACTTCACTCTGTGCCTGTCCCCAGACGTGTGATGGGACGGCGTAGAGGGAGTTTCACTCTGTGACTGACCCCGGGAGTGTGTGTGATTGGACGGTGTGGAGGGAGCTTCACTCTGTGCCTGACCCCAGACGTGAGTGATGGGACGGGGTAGAGGGAGCTTCATTCTGTGTCTGACCCTGGGAATGTGTGATGGGACGGTGTGGAGGGTGCTTCACTCTGTGTCTGACCCCGAGAGTGTGTGATGGGACGGTGTGGAGGGAGACTCACTCTGTGTCTGACCGCGGGAGTGGGTGAAGGGACGGTGTGGAGGGAAATTCACTCTGTGTCTGACCACGGAAGTGTGTGATGGGACGATGTGGAGGGAGATTCATTCTGTGTTTGACCGGGGGAGTGTGCAATGGGACGGTGTGGAGGAAGATTGACTTTCTTCTGATCCCAGTCGGCGCAACGGGATCACTGGAGGAAGATTCACTGTTTCTTGTTCTTGAGTTTCAGAGCAAACGTGTCCCCCGGACTGGACCGAAAAGGAAGGCCGGTGTTATTTTATATCCACGTCCGTAAAATCTTATGATGGAGCGAGGGAACATTGTTCAAAATTTGATGCAAGGCTCCTGGAAATAAATTCAAACGCGGAAAAGGTATGTTTTACCGTGCGAAGAGATATCAACAGTCAAGAACTCCCGGGGTGTGACGCACAGTGGAGTTTTCTTCACACCATCTCACCACACACTGCTCGTATTAGACACAGTGTGAAGCTCCTTCCACAACGTCCCGTCACAAACTTCCGGGGTCAGAGACCGTGAATTTCCCTCAACACTGTTGCAACAAACACGACTGGGATCAGAGACAAAGTGAAGCTCCCTACACACCGTCCCGTCCACACTCCCGTGGTCAGTCACCGTGAAGCTCACTCAACGCCGTTCCATCACACACTCCCGGGATTAGACACAGAGTGAATCTCCCTCCACACCGTCCCATCACACACTCCCGGGATGAGACACAGAGTGAAACTCACTCCACACTGTCCCATCACACACTCCCGTGGTTAGACACAGAGTGAATCTCTCTCCCTACCGTCCCATCACACACTCCCGGGGTCAGGCACAGAGTGAATCTCCCTGCACACTGTCCCATCACACGCTCCCGGGGTCAGGCACAGAGTGAGGCTCCCTGCACACCGTCCCATCGCACACTCCCGGGGTTAGGCACAGAGTGAGGAACCCTCCGCACCGTCCCATCACAGACTCCCGGGGTCAGACACAGAGTGAGGCTCCCTGCACACTGTCCCATCGCACACTCCCGGGGTCAGGCACTGGGTGATTTCCTCTCTGTACCGTCCCTTCACTTCGACAGGCATTGAGAGAGTCTGGTTCTAAACATTAATGAAGGGATTTAATTTCACAGAATCTTGTTTACAATGGTGTCTCTCGATACACAACGTACTGGATTGGAAAATGCGAAAACAGGTGAGTTTTGGACTGTTGTTGGTCTGGGTCAGTGGAATTAGTTGGTCTGTAGTGTTGGAGTGGGTCAGTGAAATTAGTTGGTTGACAGACACAGCGTTGTCGGAGAAGGCGGTGCACTGCGATTAATTTGGGAGCTGACTTGGGACTGTAGGGGAGAACGGTGTAGTGGAATTCATACGGTGACATACTCGGGACTATGGCGAGAGCGCGGTATCATAAGATTAGTTTAGAGACTGACAATGGGCTGTGGAGAGAGCGCAGGTTAGTGGGATTAATTTTGCGACGGTCTCCGGTTGTCTGCTAGATCTGTTTAGTCTCTGTTGAAATAGTCTAACCCTCTTTGCTAGGAATGTAGCTTCTAATCTTCTTTACAAGATGCTCTATGGAAGGGACGTCTGCACTAAGTGCGACTCGGAGTCACGGATCTACAGTTGCAACAGTAGACACAGATTCATCTGCGAGAAGTCTGCACATTTATACCCGGATATACCTGAAGAGATCCAAGGTTTTTGTCAACACCACGTGGAGACGGATTTAATCAAATGAGTGCTCCACAATTCTCCCCATTCAATCTACACCACTCTCACTCCCCCATCCTTTCATCCCCTCCCACCCTCTCCGCACCTCACTCCTACCCCATTTTCCTCCTCTACACGCATCCCTGTTCTGCCCCACTGATCTACCTGTCCCCATCTGGACTACTCTTCTCCCCTCCCGGCCCCGCTCTCCCCCCATTTACTCCCACTTTCCACCCCTCTTCTCTCTCTGCCCTTCTTCTCTCCAGCTCATTCCCCTTCTCCCTCTTCCTCTGCCCCTCGGACCCCATTCGCTGCCTCTCCTCTCTCGGTTCCCTCCACCCACTCTCGCCTCAATTCTGTGCGCACTGGCCCTCAGTTCACCAACCCGGGGGGAAAAGACTGTGCACATTCACCCTGTATGTGCCTCTTCTGGCTTCATACCTACGGTCCAAGGAACGAAGTCCCATCCTTCTTGCTCTCTCTCCATAACGCAGACCCTCGAGTCCCGGCACCATCCTCGTAAATCTCCCTCTGCACTCTTTCCAGCTCAGTGACATCTTTCCTACAGCAGCGCGACCAGAACTGAACACCGTACTCCCAGCGCGGCCTCACCGACCTTTTGTACAACCACAACGTGGCTTCAGCGCGGTACAAAGATATAAAATTCACGGGAATTGGGAAAATTAATAAATACTGCAAAAAAGGTGAATACCGAGGCAGTGTTTAAGTGTTCAGGGAGCGTTTGCAATCTGATGTCGGAGGGGAAGCAACTGCTTGTAAATTGCTGAGTTTCCCGGCTGCTGTACCCCCTCCTCAATGGTATCGATCAGCACAGGGCATTTCCCGAGGCATTCCTTCTTGAACATGGCCTCAATGGAGGAGAAGGTTGTGCCCGTGATGGAGCTGGCTGAGTCTAGAACCTTCTATGGTCCATGGCGACCCTCTGCGTTGCAGCCTCCACACCAGGCGACCATGCGACAAGCCAGAATGCTCGACACCGTACATCCCTAGAAATGTGCGAGTCTGGTTTTGATGTTAAACCCACTATCTTTATTAGTAACTGCTTATAATATAGTAACTTAACCAAGATAAAGAGAAGTTACGGCGTTATGTGTAGATATGTGCGTGAATATAACCATTGAGTTTTGTGGGGGGTGGCGGGGAACAAGAGCTTAGAGTCTTGAGTGTCACGGGACTATCGTCTTGCAGAGGTTACCACACAGCATACACAGGCAGGGGTTACAAAGTGGTCCCAGAGGATAATCCAAAATCTCCTCCTATGTGTTGTACGAAGTGACAGTCACACATTCGTTGTGCACTGTTTGCCGATGTTTAAAACACACTTCTGGGCACAGGAGATTCCCAAGCCACAATTGCGACAAGCTGAAGATACCGGCTTCCGCAGTCTCTCCCTCTCTCTACTACGATTGAAGGTCTCTCTCTCTCTCACTGTGTTTAATCTGCCCAAACCACAGCATCCTGTGACTGGCGTCATAGTCCCGCCTCCCTCAGGCGCTCTTAAAGCGACAGTCCACAGTAAACGAAACCTGCGGGTTCGGAACAGCACCGACCCACCACACACTGATAGGGTTAGACACAGAGTGAAGCTCCCTCCACACCGTCCCATCACACTCTACCGTTGTGAGACACAAAGTCAGGCTCTGTCCACACCGTCCCATCAGACAATCCCGGGGTCATACCCAGAGTGAATGTCTCTCTACACCGTCCCATCATGCCCTCCCGGTGTCAGACATAGCGTGAAGCTCCCTCCACACTCTCCCATCACACACTCTCGGGGTCGTTCACAGAGTGAGTCTCCCTCCACAACATCTCATCACACACAGCCGGGGTCAGACAGAGAGTGAAACTTCCTCCACCCCGTCTCATCATAGAGTCCCGTGTTCAGACACAGAGTGAAGCCTCCTCCGCAGCGCCCTACCACACAATGTGATGGTCAGACACAGAGTGAAACTCCCTCCGCACTCTCCCTCCACACACTCTAGGTTAACGTTCCCTTATATTGGCTCGTATATGTCATGGGGAAATTCCGCCAAACACCCGCCTCAACACTCCCCACTGGGTCATTCGCCTCCCAAATCAATCCCAAACATCAATCATCAGCCAATACACCCAGTAAATTTTAACAAATACACTTTATAGATATTACTAATTCTATGACATTAATATAAATTTGATACAGAGAGGAAAGTAATGAAAGAAAAAGGCGCCACACTTGTCAAAGTCCAAGTTCTTCGCGCGCTACTGTTGGAGCTCAATCGATTCCTGACGATCACCCAAATTCTGTCGACTCCCGGCTCGGGATCACCCGGAGTGATCAACCGGAGCCTTTCCGCACATCCGCCGTCCTCCTCGTCTCTCCTCCGACTCCCCGTCTCTTCTCCAACTCCCCGTCTCTCCACTGTCCTCCTCGTTTCTCCTCCGACACCTCGTCTCTCCACCGTCCTCCCCGTCTCTCCGCCGTCCACCCCGTCTCCCCTCCGACTCCTCGTCTCTCCTCCGACTCCTCGTCTCTCCTCCGACTCCTCATCTCTCCTCCGATTCCCCGTCTCTCCTCCAACTCCCTGTCTCTCCACCGTCCTCCCCGTCTCCCCTCCGCCTCCTCGTCTCTCCTCCGACTCCCCGTCTCTCCTTCGACTCCTCGTTTCTCCTCCGACTCCCCGTCTCTCCACCGTCCTCCCCGTCTCCCCTCCGACTCCTCGTCTCTCCTCCGATTCCTCGTCTCTCCTCCGATTCCCCGTCTCTCCTCCGACTCCTCGTCTCTCCTCCGATTCCTCGTCTCTCCTCCGTCTCCCCGCCAAAAAAACCCGCACGTCCGCCGTCCTCCCCATCTCTCCTCCGGCTCCCCGCCAAAACCCCGTCCACAGTCATATGATACAGCATGTTAATAGCAAACGATACATGATCACCCATTGGTTAATAGCACCCTGCTATCTATAATAACCCAAGCAACTGTCTAGTTATGGACTTTCTCAGCATTCCCCAGTATAACATAACAAATGAAGCCATTTTAAATTTAACAAAAAGAAAGACCCCGTACACTCTCCCTCCACCAGTAAAAGTATTGCCCTCATGACGTTAACAGAGTTCACCAGTGCTCCTTGTAAAACACAAAACCCAACCCAGGTGCACAAAGCAGTGACATAACTTTCCAGGGCAGTAGAGATCACACCCTGCTCTCCCGGCGCTGTACAAGTTAGTCTCTCCGGGGGATGCCTACTCCTTCGAGGCCTCTGTACTTCCTCTGCGGACTCTCCCTGTTTAGACACCCCAGGTGACCCCCCGGGCCTATTTGTCGGACTTTCCCCCTCACCGGGATCCCGCTGCCCCTGTGAACCCTCTGGCTCGGGTTCTGGCTCCACCCTCTCCTCCCCCAATCCAGGCTGTACTACAGGCGGCTCTGCAACACCCTCCCTCGGTTCCCCTAACTCAGATGATGGAAAGGCCAGGAGTCTCTTCGCCCGGCACTGGAGAATCAGCCAACGGAAACAGGTACCACACGTACGAATCATCATCTTCCGATTTCGTATCCCTTCTCGAGGTGTGGGCCGGCACCGTCTTCTGCGCAGCGGGCTTTTCCCTCGCCCCGCGCCCTCGCAGAGTCCTCGTACTAGGCGTAAACTCCCATTCAGGCGCTGGTCTACCTGCGCCTCTCGACCCAGAGGCAACAGGTGGTTCCGATGGAGCACCTTGACAGGCCCCTTCCCATCCTCGGGTCTCACCCGGTAAACCGGGAGATTCGGCATCTGGCTCTCCACCACATAGGAGGTGTCTGCCCAACTGTCCGCACTTGTGCTTACCCGGTAGTCCTAAATTCTGGATAGGGGACTCGGTCTCCCGGCAATAGCTGGACGAACTTTACTTTCTGATCATACCTCCTCTTATTCCCTTGATTCTGCTTTGTGGCCGCCGCCTCAGCCAACTCGTACGCCCTTTTCAACTCCCTCCTCATATCGGACACATACTTCAGACATGGCTTCGAAGATAATTCACCCGCTTCAGTCCCAAAACACAGGCCAATGGGCCACCTCGCTTCCCGCCTGAAAATCAGATAGCAGGACGAGTCCCCCGTCGCATCATTGCGAGTACAACTGTAACAGTGAACCAAAATGGGCGATGTACTGACTCGACTTACTCTTCTGTCCGATCTCCAAAGTGCCGAGCATGTCCAGCAGGGTCCATTTAAACCTCTCGGGCTGAGGATCACCCTGCGGGTGATAGGGGGTGGTCCTGGACTTTTCAACCCCAAGCATACCCAGTAATTCATGGATAAGCCTGCTCTCGAAGTCCTGTCCCTGATCACTATGGATCCGCCGGGGAAGGCCATAATGAACAAAGTACTTCTCCCATAACACCTTCGCCACTGTAGTCGCTTTCTGATCATTAGTAGGAAAAACCTGCGCATATCTAGTGCAGTAATCCGTGATGACCAAGACATCCGCGGTGTTGCTGGTGTCTGACTCAATAGACAGGAAATCCATACACACCAGGTCCATGGGTCCCGCACTCTGCAAATGGGATAACGGAGCCGTCTGCGCAGGCAAGGTCTTCGTCTGGATGCAGCGACTGCATTCCTTACAGTATTTTTCAACCTCCCCCCTCATCCGGGGCCAGTAAAACCGGTCCTTGACTAATCCATAGGTCTTCTCTACCCCTAAGTGCCTGGAATCATCATGTAGTGCCTGGAGCACTGTCTTTCAATACTTCTTAGGCATGACCAGCTGCCAGCGCCGGGGATAGTCCGGAGGCGACGTGACCCGGTACAAGACGTGGTTCTTCAGCTTCAACCGAGGACGCTCCTTCAGTAGTAGGGAAACGGAGGCATGCTTCGCCTTCTCCACCTGCCCCATATCGCCCTGTCTAACCGCGTACCAGATAGTGCTAATGCCCATGTCATCACGCTGAGCCGCCCCGACTTCCTGGAGGCTCAACTCCGGCAACTGCCTGTTCCTCAGAGCAGTCAAATTACAGTAAACAGTGCGTAGCGCGTCATCGTCAGCCCCCAATTGATCTACTGCCCGATCCGTTCCCATGGGGGCTCCTACTTCCCCGTCGCTCCCAACTTGACACATGGCCTTTACCACCGGGGCAGGGACACTCTACCACTCTTAAGCCGCGCCCGACTCGTCGTGCGCCCGACGAGATAGAGCATCTGGATCGATGTTCCGACTCTCCGACTCCCCGGCCGGTACTTCAGGCTGAGCTCATAGGCAGACCAGGCCGCTACCCACCGGTGTCCAGTAGCGTCCAGGTTTACCGAGGTCAGGATATAAGTGAGGGGGTTGCTGTCAGTTCTCACCTCAAACTGGGCCACGTATAGATAGTCACTCAACTTGTCCACCACCGCCCATTTCAACGCCAACAACTCCAGCTTGTGAGTGGAATAGTTTCTCTCAGCTGTCGACAAGCTCCGGCTGACAAACGCCACCAGCCTCAATCCGTTGCCCTGTTCCTGGTACAGGACCGTCCCCAGAACCTCGTGACAGGCATCAGTGTGTAGAACATACGGCTTCCGGGGATCAGCAACAGCTAACACCGGGAGCTGTGTCAGCGCCCGTTTTAGAGATTGGAACACCTCCTCACATTGAGCATCCCACCTCGATCCAAAACCATAGAAGAAAACCATAGAAACCATAGAAATTCTACAGCACAGAAACAGGCCTTTTGGCACTTCTTGGCTGTGCCGAACTATTTTCTGCCTAGTCCCACTGACCTGCACACGAACCATATCCCTCCATACACCTCCCATCCATGTATCTGTCCAATTTATTCTTAAATGTTAAAAAGAACCCGCATTTACCACCTCGACTGGCAGCTCATTCCATACTCCCACCACTCTCTGTGTGAAGAAGCCCCCTCTAATGTTCCCTTTAAACTTTTCCCCCCTCACCCTTAACCCATGTCCTCTGTTTCTTTTCTCCCCTTGCCTCACTGGAAAAAAACCTGCTTGCATTCACTCTATCTATACCCATCATAATTTTATATACCTCTATCAAATCTCCCCTCATTCTTCTACGCTCCAAGGAATAAAGTCCTAACCTATTCAACCTTTCTCTGTAACTGAGTTTCTCAAGTCCCGGCAACATCCTTGTAAACCTTCTCTGCACTCTTTCAACCTTATTTATATCCTCCTGTAATTTGGTGACCAAAACTGAACACAATACTCCAGATTGGGCCTGACCAATGCCTTATACGACCTCAAAGGCTCCCCCGGTTCAAGTATCCTCCCTCCTCCGGCCCTCGGTCTCCCTTCCTTTTCTTCCCCACAGGTGGATAACCACAGAACAGCTGGCTCAATGGGTGACTCATTTTCGCATATCCTTCCACGAATTGCCGGTAATACCCGCAGAACCCCAAAAACGAGCGTAAGGCGCTCACCTTCTGGGGTGTCGGCCAGGTGGTCACCGCGGCTATCTTAGCTGGATCGGTGACCACTCCATTTCTCGACTCCGTTGGAAGATCTGAGTCAGGTGCTGGGTGGGATTTCCCCTAGGCATATACGAGCCAATATAACTGAGCGTTACAAACAAAATATACAACTGTATAATTTTTTTCAAAATTACACAATACACTATCGGTTATCATACAGTACTCTACAACTGATATGACATAGTGCAAAATCTCTTGCTGCTGGTTTGTTTATAAATCGTTACAGTTCGGAAGAATCCGTATTCATATATTCCAGACCTCCAGAAATGAATACTAACATCCCCACCGTCACGACCGGAAAGTTAACCTTAAAGGAGTCCTGCACGAGGTCTCCCAAGCCGCTTTGTACCAAAGGTATTTTAATTTTCTCTCCATTCAGGCCCAGTCTGTTGTCGGACACAGGTCCGTAGATCATCGGGCGTGACACCTGAAGGACGCTCTTAAGTATTGCCAGATGCAGAGATCACAGAAGATGCGGCATCTCGTCACCCGAGTCCTCTCTTTCACCACTAACCATCTCCATGAGCTCCTGACTTCTCTGCAGTGCACTTCCCCTCCACAATCCCCCACACCGACTTCCCGTCACTGACAATCTACCTCTCAATACTCCCCGTCTCTGTTGCAGCCTCCCCCTTCAAACTCCTCCTTTCACCTATTTACTCCACTGCACCCTTCTCCCTGATTCCCAAACTCCCCGGCTCAACTCTCTGTTTGTGTCTACCGCTCCATCACCAACAGACCTCCGCGTCTCTGGCCCCAACACAAAAGAGGAGACGGTTGAGAGAAGGGGAGCGAGAGGAGAGGGGAGTGGGAGAAGGGAGAGGGGGAGCGTGAGGGTGGGAGAGAAGGTGTGGGTGAGATGAGAGGATAGAGAAGGAGGCTTAGAAAGCGGAGAGAGTCGTTCAAGTGTAATACAACGTCCCCTCCTCACTGCCTCTTCTACTGCATCCTTCCTCACCTCCCCTCCTCTCATGGTGTTTCGTACTGACTGACCCTCCAACAGAGCTCCCACTTCACAGACCCCTCCAACCGCGCTCTTTACGCTCCGCGCCCCCCATCACCATCCCCCGTCGCCCGCATCACACATCGCTCCATCCACACCTCCCTTCACGGGACGCACCATCCCCACCAAGCGCTGCTCCCCGCTTCCACGGAGATCTACCCTCACTGTACCTCCCAGAGCCCACCCTCAACACCCACCCTCCCAAAGAGCTCCAGCCTCCTTATCTCTATCACGCGTTTTTCTGATATTCTACACCAGGGAATCGTTACGGGTTTACTGTACACTTGCCCTGAGATGTCTCGACACGAATGGGCACCTCACCTAAACAGAGTGAAACCAAATAGATGAAACTGACCTCCATCTCTACAGACCAGTGGGGCTGAGGGGGCCGGGACATTGCGTCAAATCTACAAATCTTCCGCTCTGTGTTCACTGGGATTTATGAGGACGATGAGAGAGAGTTGACGCCTGGGTTTACTACTTTTCCCACCGACTATCTGAGCCCCACCACAGTTCTGCGTTGTTAGGACATCATGTGGTTCCTGTCATGTATAATATCTCCACCCAATCCCTGCCCCCTCCCCGCCTCCCCTTCCTTCCTCTTTCCTGCACACTAAAACGGCTCCCAGTCACACACACACGCAATTTCTGAGGCAGACACACAATTCAAGCTTCCGGAACGGCTAGAGGTAGGGAGATGGTGGAGAAGGGAGACGTGTTGAAAGAGAGACAAGGAGCGGGTGAGGAGTGACAGTGGGGAGAGTGGGACGCGGGAGAGAAGGAGGGGTGAGGGTGGGGAGTGCGGGAGACGGCTGCAGCGAAGAGGGCCAGAGAGGGAGGAAGCAGGGGAGAGGGAAAGATGAAAGGTGTGGCGGGAGAGAAGGGGGAGCGGGAGAGCGTGTGGAAGGAAGGGGCAAAGAAGGGAAAGGGGGAGAATGGGGGAGGGGAGGGCGGAGAAAGGGGGAAATGGGAGAATGTGAGAGAGGCTGAGTGTCCCGATCCAAAACATCTCCCATCCCCTTCTCCACCTTCGAGAAGTCGGAAGGGACGTGGAAAATATCCGGAGAACATGGGTGTGTTTGTGGGGGAAATATCTCTTGGCGACAGGTGTGGTAGAGAGATAAAAGAGAGTGAGGCTGGTAGATGGGGGAGGGGGGCGTGGGAGAGAGGGGGACGGAGAGTGTTGGAAGGTGGGTTTGAAAGCGGAGAGGGTGGTGTGTGCATTCGCACCCTCCCGTCCTCGCCTTCTCGTCCTTCCTCTTTCGTATAAACCACACCGGCTCTCAGACACACACACACACGCAATCTCTGAGGCAGATGACAAGGCAAGGCTTTTGGAACGGCTGGAGGTAGGGAGGAATGGTGAGCGGAGGAGAAGAAGCGGGTGAGGGGTGAGGATGGGACTGAGGGAGACCGGGCAGAGCGGTGGACAGAAGGTGCCAGTGAAGGAGAAGGAAAGAGCAACGGCATGGGGGTGGGGAGGGAAGGGGAAGCGGAAGCCGCTGTGGCGGAGAGCCGGAGATATGATGAAGGGAAATGAGGTGAGCGAGGGGGAGGGCGGGTAATCGGGGATGGGAGAATGTGAAAGACGGCTGGGTATCCCGAGCCATGAAGCAACTAACCCCTTCCCCTCTAACAGTGTAAGGGACGTGGGAATTTTGGGGAGAACACTGTGTAGTGCTTGGGTGGGGGAAGGGTGTGATATCTCTTAGACACAGAGACAGGGCTGGTGGGGGTAGAGAGGTGAAACGGAGTGCGGTAGGATGCTGGGGGAGAGAGTGGGTTAAGATAATATGGAAGGAGACGGCGTTGGGGAGAGGGGGGGGAGGACGTGGGAGAGAGGGGCCAGGTGGGAGAGAGGGGAAGGGAAGGGTGTTGGAAGTTGGGAGGAAAAGGGCAGAGGGTGGTGGAAGTGGTGGTAGAGAGGGAGAAGCTTGTAAAGGGCGAAGAATGGATCTGGGAGACTGATGAACTTTGGAGGGAAAGGGGAGAGAAAAGTCCAAAGTCCAAAGTGCTGGGGGGTGATGGTGGGAGGGAGAGAACGAGAGAGAGAGAGAGAGAGAGAGAGAGAGAGAGAGAGGAGAGAGAGAGAGAGAGTGTGTGTGTGTGGGGGTGCCATATATATTATAAGGTGCAGGGAGGATGTAGAGGACGTAGAAGGCAAGGAAGCCTTTCGGATGGAACGAGTTTCGAGGGGGCTGTTTATATCACTCGAAGGGAGACAGCTCACACACCTCGGTGTGTGTTGGGGGTGTTTCCTGCAGCCGCCGTTTCTCGCAGACAGAGTTTCTGATGCCTGAAGCCCTGGAGTTGAACAGAAACAGTCGAACCTTTCAGAACCAGTGGGGAACGGTGCGGGGGTGGGTGCGGGTTGGGGGCCGGGGTCTCCATGACAATAGAGCCTCGATGACACAAATATCTCCGTCATTTCCTCCTTCCACTCCGCTGCTATTCCTCTCTAAACCCCTCCTTCCGTTTCTTCCCTCATTCTCTCTCGCCACTGTCTGCACTCTTCCCCCAATTACTCTCCAAATCTCTTCTCCAATTTTATTTCTTCCCTCCTGGCAATCGCATCTATCCCACCGTCTCCCACACCCGCAATCTCCCTCCTCCCTGTACTTCCTGTCCCTGCTCTAGTTTCCTCACTCTATCGGCTGTTCACCAGCTGTTGCTGAGACACGGTCTGCCATCACGCGTTTCCTCCACCGATGTTCCTATCCCTTTCAGAGCTCAGAGACCTGATAAGATGGTTGAGAACGAGACCTACGCGGATAGGCAGCTCGCAGGATGGAAATCACCTGCTCCTTCCGGAGGTAAGTAGGGCGGTGAGACGGAAGGAGTTTCCCGCAGTTTCTACACCTGGGCGTATGTGCAGGGATGCCGTGGACAAAGCTTCTCTCTGTGATCAGACACAGGTTGGGGGGCTGGGGTGGGACAGGTTGGTGCCCAGGGAGCTTTACTCTCTGCTTTACACCCGGGAGAGCGTGATGGATGAGACTGAGGAAACCTTTACTCTGTGTCTGACCCCGGGAGTGTGTGATGGGACGGTGTGGAGGGAGATTCACTCTGTGTCTGACCCCAGGAGTGTGTGATGGGATGGTGTGGAGGGAGATTCACTCTGTTTCTGACCCCGGGAGTGTGTGATGGGACGGTGCGGAGGGAGATTCACTCTGTGTCTGATACCGGGAGTGTGTGATGGGACGGTGTGGAGGGAGATTCACTCTGTTTCTGACCCCGGGAGTGTGTGATGGGACGGTGTGGAGGGAGATTCACTCCGTGTCTGACCCCGGGAGTGTGTGATGGGACGGTGTGGAGGGAGATTCACTCTGTGTCTGACCCCGGGATTGTGTGATGGGACGGTGCGGAGGGAGATTCACTCTGTGTCTGACCCCGGGAGTGTGTGATGGGACGGTGCGGAGGGAGAATCACTCTGTGTCTGACCCCGGGAGTGTGTGATGGGACGGTGTGGAGGGAGATTCACTCTGTTTCTGACCCCGGGAGTGTGTGATGGGACGGTGCAGAGGGAGATTCACTCCGTGTCTGACCCCGGGAGTGTGTGATGGGACGGTGCGGAGGGAGATTCACTGTGTGTCTGACCCCGGGAGTGTGTGATGGGACGGTGCGGAGGGAGATTCACTCTGTGTCTGACCCCGGGACTGTGTGATGGGACGGTGTGGAGGGAGATTCACTCCGTGTCTGACCCCGGGAGTGTGTGATGGGACGGTGTGGAGGGAGATTCACTCTGTGTCTGACCCCGGGACTGTGTGATGGGACGGTGTGGAGGGAGATTCACTCTGTGTCTGACCCCAGGAGTGCGTGATGGGATGGTGTGGAGGGAGATTCACTCTGTTTCTGACCCCGGGAGTGTGTGATGGGACGGTGCAGAGGGAGATTCACTCTGTGTCTGACCCCGGGATTGTGTGATGGGACGGTGCGGAGGGAGATTCACTCTGTGTCTGACCCCGAGAGTGTGTGATGGGACGGTGCGGAGGGAGATTCACTCTGTGTCTGACCCCGGGAGTGTGTGATGGGACGGTGCGGAGGGAGATTCACTCTGTGTCTGACCCCGGGACTGTGTGATGGGACGGTGTGGAGGGAGATTCACTCTGTGTCTGACCCCGGGAGTGTGTGATGGGACGTTGTGGAGGGAGATTCACTCTGTGTCTGACCCCGGGGGGTGTGTGATGTGACGGTGCGGAGGAAGATTCACTTTGTGTCAGACCCCGGGAGTGTGTGATGGGACGGTGTGGAGGGAGATTCACTCTGTGTCTGACCCCGGGAGTGTGTGATGGGACGGTGCGGAGGGAGATTCACTCTGTGCCTGACCACGGGAGTGTATGATGGGACGGTGCGGAGGGAGATTCACTCTGTGTCTGATCCCGGGAGTGTGTGCTGGGACGGTGTGGAGGGAGATTCACTCTGTGTCTGACCCCGGGAGTGTGTGATGGGACGGTGTGGAGGGAGTTTGACTCTGTGCCTGACCCCGGCAGTGTGTGATGGGACGGTGTGGAGGGAGTTTGACTCTGTGCCTGACCCCGGCAAAGTGTGATGGGACGGTGTGGAGGGAGTTTGACTCTGTGCCTGACCCCGGCAAAGTGTGATGGGACGGTGTGGTGGGAGATTCACTCTTTTTCTGACCCTCTTTTTTCTGTTCCCAGCTGAACCTGATTGTTCGTACGTGGAACTTAATTTCACGGCCGTCTCAGCGCCCCGGGTCCGTAGAGATGGAGGTCAGTTTCATCTATATTGATTTCATTGTGTTTACGTGACGCGTCCATTCGTGTCGAGAGATCTCAGGGCAAGTGTACATTAAACTCACCGATTCCCTGGTGTAGAAGAAGTCAAAGAGAACACGTGGTTGACATGGTGAGGCGGGAGCTCTGTGAGGGTCGGTGTTCAGGGTGCGCTCTGGGAGGGTGTAGCGCCCTGGAAGCGGGGAGCAGCGCTTGGTGGGGCTGGTGCGTCCCGTGACGGAAGCTGTGGATGTAGCGCTGTGTGACGGGAGGAGGAAGGATTGCTGCGGGAGGAAGAGGTACATCCAGGAGAGAGCACTATTGGGAGGGGGGAGGGGGCGGGGTACGACGCACAGGGGGCACCGTGGGAAGGGTCTGTGAAGAGTGAGCTCTGTGGGAGGAGCGGTGGGTAGTGAACACCGTGGGAGTGGAGGTGAGGACGAGGCGCAGTGAAAGACACAGTTACGATGGGACACTGTAGAACATTCGAACGACCCTGTCCGCTTTCTAATCCTCATTTTCTCCCCTCTCATCTCTTCCTCCCTCTCCCCTCTCAACCAGCCCCCCCCCCACACACACTTCCACCCCTCCGGCTCCCCCTCTTCCCTCTCCCAGTCCCCTCTCTTCTCTCGCACCCCTTCTCTTACCCTCTCCTTGTCCACCTCTCTTTCCCACTCTCTTCTTCAATCCTTTCTCCTCTCTCTGCTCACTATCTCGTAACTAGACCATCCATCAACATCCACCTCTCTCTCCCCCTCTCTCGCCCATCCTCCTCTCTCCCTTCCACAACACTCTCCATCTCCATTCCTCTCCCACCTTTCCCTACTCTCCCTCACTGCTCCCAATGTCAAAACTCGCCCCTATCTCCCTCCCTCATTCTCGCTCTCTCCGTCGCATTCTTGCCCTCTATCTTTGCTCACTCTCTCTCCTCCATTTATCTCCTCCACTCCACCTCTCTGTCTCCCTCTCCCTGTTCTTCCTGTCGCCTGATTTTCCTCTCAGCTCCCGCTCTTCTCTCTCTGCTCCCATTCCCTTTCTCTCCCTCTCGTATATGTTCTCTGTCTCTCTCCTCCCCTCTCTCTCCCTCTCTCTCATTATTCACCTTCCCTCACTCTCCCATCTCTTTGCTTCTCTCAGCCCTCTCTGTCCTGGCTCACTCTTACTCTCTGCCCCCGCTGTCGCTCCCCTCCTATACTCAATATCTCTCCCTATTTTCTCTCTCCCATTTTCCTAAAGTTACCCACTCTCTCTTCTCTTTCATCAATCTCTCCTTCCACCCCTGCCTTTCAGCCCTATCTCTCCCCCTCACCTCACCCTCTCCCTCTGCTCTTACTCTCTGTCCTAGCCCCCCTCCATTCTCTGCCGGCCGCTCTTCATTCTATTTCCTTCTCTCTCATCCTCCATCGCTCTCTCCCCCAGACGGCCTGACATCTACCTACTCAGAGGTGAACTTTCGGAATGACGATCACCTCATGAATGAGGATGAGGCTCCTCCCATCGGCTCTGGGCTCCGAAAGTTGCCAGGCAATGCCCTATCAGGTCAGAGTTCACATTATTGGCGTCACTGTGGAGAAAGCCACAAGTTATATTCAGAAGAGCGTGTGCCTTATTTTAATGCTTCAAATTCATTTCCCTCAGCCTCCATTTATCAGGCAGCTAGTTCCACATTCGGACCAGCACTTGATTTGAAAAAATTGCCTCTGTGCTCTCCAATTAAATTGATTCCTGTCTCATTTTAGACCCGTGCGCTCGCGTACTCGATTCTCCCTGATGTGCTCATTCATCCGATTTGTGCCCCTCATGGTTTTGTACACTTCTGTACGGTCACAGGTAAACTGTAAGCAATAAAGTCCCAGCCTGACGGACTTCTCTCCGTAAGTCAGTCCCTCAAGTCCTGGGAACATCCTCATGAATCTCCTTCTGCATTCCTTCCTTCCATCTATCCGGCCCAGTGGTGTCTTCCCCACAGCAGGACGACGGACACTGAACACCGTACTTCATGTGCGGCCCCACCGACATATTGTAGAACTACAACGTGACCTCCCGACTTCCGCACTCAGTGTCCTGACTGACGAAGGCCAGGGTGTCAGACGGCTTCTTCACCGTCCAGTCTTCCCGTGACTCCACTTTCAGGGAACCGTGTACCTGTACCCCTGGGTCCCCCTGTTCTACAACACTCCCCAGCGTCCCTGTCTATTGTGACTCCACTTTCAGAGAACCGTGTCCCTGTACCCCTGGGTCCCTCTGTTCTACAACACTCCCCAGGGTTCCTGTCTACCTGTGATTCCGCTTTCAGGGAAACGTGTATCCGTATCTCTGGATCGCTGTGCTTCATCCCCATGGCCTGCATCCTGAGCTATCCTTGACTGGTATAGCTTGACGGCCAAATTATCTCTTTTTTTTCCTTCCTCGATGACACAGAGTGACCGACTGTAAGGCCATATGATGTGGAGAAGTGTTCGGTCATTTTGCTCATTGAGTCTGCTTCTCCTTTTCGATATGGCCGTTCCAATTTACTCTCGGTCCAATCCCCTTCCTTCATCCCAAGACCCTGATGCCCTGACTAATCAAGAATCTGGCACCCTCGCCCATAGATGTACACAGAGACTTGGTCTCCACAGCGGCCTGTGGCAATATATCTACAGATTTACCGCAGTCTGGCTAAAGAGATTTTTCCTCATCTGCGTTCCAATGGACGCCCCGCTATTCTGAGGTTGTGTCCCCTGGTCTTCCACTCTCCTTCCACAGGAAACACCCTGTCCACATCGACTCCTTCAAGGCCTTCATCTTTTTTTTTTTCCTCCAGTCCTCCCCGGCCACTCTCTTCTCCCCTCTATCAGGGAAACATAAAAGCGTAGAACACCAACAGCGGTATACATGCCCTTCGGCCTACAATGCTGTGATGAATGCAACGTTACTTTAGAATTTACCCAACGTTACCCATAGCCCTTTATTTTTCTAAACTCCATGCACCTATCGGGGAGTCCATTAAAAGACCCTATCGGTCCGCCAACACCATCGTTACCGGCAGCCCATTCCACGCACTCATCACTATCAGCGTAAAAAAAACTTAGATATGACATCTCCTCTGTACCTTTCTCCAACGACTTTAAAACTATTCTCTCTCCTGTTAGCCATTGTAGCCTCTGACTATCGACACGTTCCGTGCCCATTCATCATCGTGTACACCTCTATCAGGTCACCTCTCGCCCTCCGTCGCTCCAGGGAGAAAAGGCCGAGTTCACTCAACCTGTTCTCATAAGGCATGCTCCCCAATCCAGGCAACATCTTTGTAAACCTCCTCTGCACCCTTTCATCCTTCAGATAGAGAGGCGACCAGAACTGCGCACAGTACTCGAAGTGGGGTTTGACCAGGGTCCTACATAGCTGCAACATTACCTCTCGGTTCTTAAACTAAGTTCCACGATTAATGAAGGCCAATACACCATATGCATTCTTAACACATAGTCAACCTGCGCAGCTACATTGAGCGTCCCCCACGGACTCGAACCTCAAGATCCCTCTAATCCACCACACTGCCAAGAGCCTAATCGTTAATACAATATTTTGCCACCATATTTGACCTATCATAATGGACTACCTCACACTTATATGGGTTGAACGCCATCTGCCACTTATTAGTATAGTTTTGTATCCTATCTGTCTCCCGCTGTAACCTCTGACACCCCTCCATACTATCCACAACCCCCCACCCCGCCCACCAACCTTTGTGTCATCAGCAAATTTAGTAACGCATCCCTCCAATTCCTCACCAGGTCAATTGTAAAAATCATGAAGAGAAGAGGTCCCAGAACAGATCCCTGAGGCACACCACAGGTTACCAAACCCCATACAGAGTATGACCCGTCTACAACCACTATTTGTCTTCTGTGGGCAATACAATTCTGGGTCCAAAAAGCAATGTCCCCTTGGATCCCATGCCTCCTTACTTTCTCGATAAGCCTTGTATGGGGTACCTTATCAAATGCCTTGCTGAAATCCATGTACACTACAACTACTGTTGTCCCTTCATCGATGTGTTTAGTCACATCCTCAAAAAATTCTATCAGGCTCGGAAGGCATGACCTGCCTTTGACAAAGCCACGCTGACTATTCCTATTCATATTATGCCTCTCCAAATATTCATAAATCCTGCTTTCAAGATATTTTCCATCAACTTAGCGACCACTGAAGTAAGACTCACTGGTCTAATTTCCTGGGCTGTCCCTGGTTCTTTTCTTCAATAAGGGAACAACATCTGCAACCCTCCAATCATTGGGAACCTCTTTTGTACCCGTTCATGATGCAAAGATCATTGCAGCTGCTCAGCAATCTCCTCCTTCGATTCCCACAGAAGGCTGAATTTCTATATGCTCTAGCTTTTCAGTCTGCTCTGAGTCATCAGGACAATTGCCATGATCGTTTTTTGTCGTGAACACTAAAGCAAGATATCCATTAAGTACCTCTGCTATCTCCACCGTTTCCATAAACACTTTTCTACTGTCATACTAAACACCCCATTGACCTGCGCGGCCAACCCAAAATCCTATTCTACGTTGTCAGTTAAGGGTCTTAACCCTTAGCATTTCACTTAGAATTCCAGTCCTGTTTGGGCATGTGGCCAAGTAGGTAAGACATTCCTCTAGCGACCTGAAGATTCGAGCCCCAGCGTGTTGTGTCCTTCAGCATGGCACTTAACCACACAGTGCTCTGCGTCGACACTGGTTCCAAGCTGCATCGACTCCTTCGACAACATCGGTGTCGTGGAGAGCAGAGACATGCCATGGGCAACCGCCGGTCTTCCATACATCTTTGCCCAGGCCTGCACCCTGGAGAAAGAAGACTTTCCAGGCGTAGAACCATGGTCTCGCAAGACTAACAGATACATCATATACAGGCATTTTAGAAAAGTATTTAGATTTGAACATGTATTGAAGAATCTCGGCACATCCCACCCTTCAAGCAAGCAATCCCCAATTTATTCCTCGCCTAATCGCGGGACAATTTGCAATGAGTTGTTCGCGTACCAACTGATAGGCCTTTGGACTGTGGGAGGAAACCAGAGCACCTAGGTAGTGGCGGTATTTGAACCCGCTTCTCTGGTATTGTGGAGCGCTGTGCCAGCCACTACGTTACCGTACCGCACCTCTGCATGCCGCAGCTATAAAATAAAGAAACACAATGGAGTCCACGAATATCCCCGCAACATGTTAGTCCCCACAAGACGGTCATATGTCCCATAAGACAAAGGAGAAGAAGTCGGCCATTCGGCATATCAAGTCTGCTCCGCCATTTTATCATGAGGTTGTCCATTCTCCCATTTAGTCCCACTCCCCCGCCTTCTCACCAGAACCTTTGATGTCCTGGCTACTCAGATACCTATCAATCTCTGCCTTAAATACACCCAATTACTTGGGCTCCACTGCCGCCCGTGGCAACAAATTCCATAGATTCACGACCCTCTGGCTAAAAAAAAATTCTTCGCATCTCTGTTCTGAATGGGCGCCCTTCAATCCTTAAGTCATGCCCTCTCGGACTAGACTCCCCCATCATGAGAAACAATTTGGCCACATCCACTCTGTCCATGCCTTTCAGCATGCGAAATGTTTCTATGAGCTCTCTCCTTATTCTTCTAGCCTCCAAGGAGTACAGTCCAAGAGCGGACAAAAGTTCCTGATATGTTAACCCTCTCATTCCGGGAATCATTCTAGTGAATCTTCTCTGTACCCTCTCCAACGTCAGCAAATCTTTTCTTAAATAAGGAGCCCAGAACAGCCCACAGTACTCCAAGTGAGGTCTCACCAGCGCCTTATACAGCCTCAACATCACATCCCTGCTCCTATACTCTATTCCTCTGGAAATGAATGCCAACATTGCATTCGCCTTCTTCACTACTGACTCAACCTGGAGGTTAACTTTAAGGGTATCCTGCACGAGGACTCCCAAGTCCCGTTGCATCTCAGAACTTAGAATTCTCTCCCTATTTAAATAATAGTCTGCCCGTTTATTTCTTCTGCCAAAGTGCATAACCATACACTTTCCAAAATTATATTTCATTTGCCACTTCTTTGTCCATTCTTCCAATCTATCCAAGTATCTCTGCGGACTCTCTGTTTCCTCAGGACTACCGGCCCAACCACCTATCCCTGTATCATCAGCAAACGTAGTCACAAAGCAATCTGTTCCATAATCCAAATCGTTGATGTACAATGTAAAAAGAAGCGGCCCCAACACGGACCCCTGTGGGACACCACTGGTAACCGGCAGCCAACGGAAAAGGATCTTTTTTTATTCCTACTATCTGTTTCCTGCCAATCAGCCAACGCTATATCCTAATATGTAACGTTCCCATAATTCTATGTGCTCTTCCCTTGTTAAGCAGTCTCATGTGTGGCACCTTGTCAAAGGCCTTCTGAAAATCCAAATATACAGCATCCACTGCATCCCCCTTGTCCTGCCTACTTGTAATTTCCTCAAAAAATTGTAATGGGTTTGTCAGGCAGGATTTTCTTTAAGGAAACCATGCTGAGTTCTGCCTGTCTTGTCATATGCCTGCAAGTACTCTGTAACCACATCCTTGAAAATCGACTCCAACAACTTCCCAACCATCGATATCAAGCTAATAGGTCTATAATTTCCTTTTTGCTTCCTTGCTCCCTTCTTAAATAGCGGAGTGACATTTGCAATTAGAAAGCGTGAAAACAATAATACAACTGTGAAAATGATAAACTCTTAAACGAAGCGGCCAATTCCTCATGGATCCGTTGAAGCATAATCTCTCTGGATAACGCCCTCCTGAGGAACCTGATCAAACGCCCAGTTGAAGTTCACGAGAACAACATCCCCGAGTCCAACTTCATTCATCACCTTCGAGAGAGAGGGGGAAAAAAAACACCTCTCGAATCAGTTAGACATTAGACAGACTTTGCCAGGACAACCAATTTGGACTTTCAGCGATAACGGTTGAAAGTAGATTTGATTGAGGGAGGGAGGGGTAATCCTGGTGGAAGGAGAGAGAGCGGATTGTGGGTGGAAGGGAGTCCCAGTGGTGGAGACGGCTGAATCCACACACACACGGAATGGTCTCTCTGCAGGTCCGCATAAACGTGAGCCGAAAGACAACCTCGGAAATAGATCGAACTTTAAGATCTGCCTACTCTGTCTAGTTACATCCGCCCTCATCGTGACAGTGGCCGGGCTCTCGATCTATGGTGAGTCGAAAGGGATCCGGATAGTGTCAGACCGTAAACTAACAGAGTGGAATGAAGTGTTAGGGTAAAACCTCACAATAATGCCGACACGGCCCTGAACGTGACACAGACAAACACCTCACGGTGTCACCGACACAGCCCTTAACCGTGACAATAACACGGCCTTTATCGTAACACAATCCAGTCTTCTATATTGATACCGACATGCCATTCCCAATAACACCAACAATCCTGGCACCGTAGCGGTAACACGCCCCTGTATGCGACACTGATACACTACTAACGGCGACACGGACACGATTCTCACCGTGAGACAGAGAAGACGCTCACAGTGACAGCAATGTGCCCTCACTGTAACACTGACACGCCCTTGACTGTGACACTGACAGACCACTGACCATGACACCTACACGCTCCTCAACATGAACCGTACCTCACCGTGACACTGACACACTACTTACCGCGATCCGCGCAGCACCGTGGCAATGTCTCACACGTCACTGTAACGCTAAACGTCGTTCACCATCTCTCTCAGTAGCACAGATTCGTCAGTCTCAGATCATCTCCGAAAAAAACTACCAACTACTTTGCCAATTCCTCACCAACAACAGAGGTGAGGGAACAACGGTTACCTACTCGGCTCGTCATCACAGGGTGAGGGGGGAGGTTGATGGGATGGTGTGGAGGGAGCTGCACTCTGTGTCTGACCCTGGGAGTGTGTGAAGGAACGGTGTGGAGGGAGCATCACTTTATGTCTGAATCCGTGAGTGTGTCACTGGAGGGGGTAAGGTAACCTCACTCTCTGCCTGACCGGAGAATTTGTGATAGATGGTGTGGAGGGAAGGTACACTCTGTGTCTGACCCAGAGGTTTTGTGATGAGGCGGTGTGGAATGATATTTACTCCAGTCTAAACCCCGGAGTGTGTTATGGGTGGGTGTGGAGGGAGCATCGCTATGTGTCTGACCACGGGACTGTGCGATGGGACAACGTGGTTGGAGCTTTAATCTATGAGTGACCACTGGACTGTGTGATGGGACGGTATGGAGGGAGCATCAACTGTGTGTGAACCCGGGAGTGCGTGATGGAAGTGTGTGGAAGGAGCTTCACTCTGTGCCTGGCCTCGGGAATCTATGATGGAACGTTGGCGCTGGAGTTTCACCCTGTATCTGCCTGACCCCTGGAGTGTGCGACTGTCCCACGAGATAAGAGCTTCACTCTGTGTCTGTCTCCAAGACAGTGTGAAGGGACAGTGTGGATGGAAACCCAATAGGTAGCTGACTCCAGGCATCTTGTGGTTGGATGGTGTGCAGAGAGCTTCACACTGTAACTGACTCCGCGTGTCAGTGAGGGGCAGGTGCCGAGATAGTTTCAATCCGTGTCTGATCTCGGTAACGTGGGTTGGGACTGTTTGCATGAGCTTCACTCCATGTCTGAGACTTGGAGTGTGAAATGAGGCCGTAGAGAGTAAGATTCACACTGTGGCTGACCTCCGGTGTCTCTGACGAGAAGGTCTGGATACAACACACACTGTGGCTGACCTCGTGAATGTATTAGCGTCCGGTGTGGAGGGAAAGGAACCCAGTTTCTTACCCCGGCAGTATGTGATCGGAAGGCGAGGAGGCAGCGCCATCTAGTGTCTGGCCCAGAGAGTGTGTGTGATGTGACGGTGTGGAGACAGTTTCACTCTGAATCTGACAGCGGGACACTGTGATGGGACTCGTTGTTTGACACTGTGAGTTTGTGATGGGAAACTATGGGGAAATAGGGAGCGGTTCACTCAGTGTCTGAAATCGGGAACGCTTGACCGGGTCTGGATGGAGTTTCGCTTTCCGTCTGATACCGGCAGGGTGTGATCGGAAGACGGGGAGGGAGACTTTCGCGTTTGCGTGATCAGACGGAGTAGAAGGAACATTATTAAGCTTCTCTGATTGTCTGTTGGGAAACAATGTGTAGGGAGTTTCACTGTGCCTTACTGCTGATTTCCAGAGCCAACGTGTCCCAAGGACTGGATCAGAAATAAAGAACGGTGTTATTACGTATCCATCTTTGAAACATCTTTCTACACAGCGATGCAAGAATGTTCAAACCGTGATTCAAGACTTTTCGAAATCAATGCAAGGGATGAAGCGGTAGGTGTCAAACCACGAGAAGATCCCACAGTAACACAGAACTCATTACAGACTACCGACGCACAGAGTGAAACACCCACCACACATACCCGGGGTCAAACACAGAGTATTTTTTTTCTCCACACACTCCAGGAGTCAGACAGAGAGTGATGCTGCCTCAGCACCATCCCATCACACACTCCTGGAGTCAGGCACAGAGTGAAGTTCTCTCCACACCGTCCCATCAGACAATTCCGGGGTCAGACACAGAGTCAATTTTCCTCCGCAGTGCCGCAAGAGACAGTCAAGGGGTCCCACAGAGTAAACATTCCTCCACACCTTACCATCACACTCTCGGATCAGGCACAGAGGGAAGCTTCCTCCGCACCGTCCCATTACACACTCTCGGGGTCAGATGGTCAGACACAGACTGAAGTTCCCTTCACACCGTCCCATCACACACTCCTGGGGTCAGTCGGAGACTAAATTTTCCTCCACACCGTCCCATCACACACAACCGGGGTCAGACACAGAGTGAAGCTCTCTCCGCACCGTCCCATCACAGAAAACCGGGGTCAGACACAGAGTGAAGCTCTCTCCGCACCGTCCCATAACACACTCCCGGGGTCAGACACAGAGTGAATCTCCCTCCACACCGTCCCATCACACACTCCCGGGGTCAGACACAGAGTGAATCTCCCTCCACACCGTCCCATCACACACTCCCGGGGTCAGACACAGAGTGAATCTCCCTCCACACCGTCCCATCACACACTCCCGGGGTCAGGCACAGAGTGAAGCTCCCTCCACACCGTCCCATAACAGATTCCGGGGTCAGACAAAGGATGAAGCTTCCTCCGTCCCATCTCACACTTCCTGGGTCGGACAGAGAGTGAAGCTCCCTTCGCATCATACTATCAAACAACTGACAGAGACTGCGTAAATAGTTTGTGAATCTAGCTGTTAATCGAAGGAATTTAATTTCACAGAAAGCTGTTTTCCTTTTTCTTCGTAACCGAAACCTTGCTTACTGGATTGGAAAATGCGAAGACGGGTGAGATTTGATGGATATGTGGGGTTGAGGTTGGGGAATGACACTGTCCTGAGGGGAGAAAATGGGATTAGTTTAAAGGCTAAAGTAGGTTTGTGGGAAGAGGGAGCGGGATTGGGATTTGTTTGAAGACTTTTCGAGGTTGTCGGGAGAGGATGGTAGTACGGGAATTCTTTGGGGACCGATACGTCTCTGTCGGGGAAGGACAGGGCAGGGGAATATTTTGAGGACTGGTAGAGGGCCATGGACTTATTTAGCTGACGCTCACAAGGCTGTGGAGAGTGCGCGATGCAGTGGAATTAGTTTGTACTGACAGGGAAAGGTGGGGAGAGGGAAAGAGAGTGGGATTATCTTGCGGACTGACATTGTTCTGTGAGAAAGGAGTTGGGCAGCGGGAATAGTTTGGTTACTGATAGAGATCTGAAGGGAGAGAGTGGGACAATTGGATTCGTTTGAAGACCGATACAGGGTTGTGTGCACAGAGTGGGTCAGTGAGATTAGTTTGCAGACTGACGCAGGGCTGTGGGAGAGAGTGTGTCAGTGGTTTGGCGGCCGACACGTGACGGTGGGGAGAGGACGATGCAGTGGGATTAGTTTGAAGACAGACACGAAGCTGTCGGGAGCGCGAAGGGCAATGGGACTAATTTAGTGACCGACACAGGGCTGCGGGATGAGAGTGGGCCTTTGGGATTAATTTCCAGACTTTAATGTGGGGAAAAGGTGGAGCAGCGAGATTTTTGGGGACTGAAACAGATCTGAGGGGAGCGAGGTGTACTAGGGTTAGTCTGGAGATTGACACAGTGCTGTGGGGACAGAGTGGGTCAGTGCGATTAGTCTGGGGTTGGTTTCAGGTCTGTGGGGAGAACGTTGTTTAATCGGATTAGTTTTGTCTCAGTAGAAATTGTTGAACCCTCTTTGACAGGAATGTGGCCTCTGGACTCTTGCTCAAGATTTACCCTGGAACACCCGCCTGCGGTCACTGCGACCAGAACGGAGGGAGTTCTCCTTGCGACCTTAAGCACGGTTTCATCTGCGAGAAGTCCGCACATTTGTTCCCAGATTTTCCCGAAGAGATCCAGGATCTCTGTCAACAGCCCGTGGGGCCGATCTGAATTAACCCATGCATACTGTTCGGGTCCGATTTGACACGCTTTTACATTTGACAACAATAAAAACACCCTAAGTGATATTTTAGCCAGAATTTGGTGACTTTTATTAAAGTGAACCAAAATGAGCAACAATGAACATATTTATATCTGTATACACTTTTGTACAGGTACTACAATTGTTTGTACATTGTGGTTGTTCCGGGTCAAACTTGACTCATATCTATTGAAAGGGATTTTGGATCTCTGAAACATTAATTAAGAATTAATAACCCATTTATTAATGTCAGATAAGCTATTTATATATTTCAAAAAGATCTGTGGTTCAGAATTTGGTATAGACACTTGTTATGAGGGGATTCTTGGGCCGAGTCAAAATTGACCCGGTTCATAGTGTGAAGGGATAGAATATGAAGAGCATGTGTGAGCGAAGTGATCACCCGCTCATACTCGCCCTTCTCTCTCGTATACTATCACTCTTCCATCCTCTCAAATTCACTCCTGACTCTTTCTGCCCCTCCTTCTTACTCCATTCTCCTCCAGAGGGAGGAAAAGGGCGAATAACATATAACCATATAACAATTATAGCACGGAAACAGGACATTGCGGCCCTTGTAGTACGTGCGGAATGCTTACTCTTACCTAGTCCCAGTTACCTGCACTCAGTCCATAGCAATCCATTCCTTTCCTGTCCACATGCCTATCGTTTTTTTTTTGTTACAACATAGAACCTGCCTGTACCGCTTCCACTAAAAGCTCGTTCCATACAGCTACAACTTTCTGAATAAATAAGTTCCCCCTCATGTTACCCCTAAACTTTTGCCGTTTAACTCTCAACTCATTTCCTCTTGTTTTAATCTCCCCTACTCTCAATGGAAAAAAAACCTATCCACGTCAACTCTATCTGTCTCCCTCATAATTTTAAGTACCTCTATTAAGTCCCCCCTCAACCTTCTACGCTCCAAGGAATAAAGACCTAACTTGTTCAACCTTCCTCTGTAACTTAGGTGCTGAAACCCAGGTAACATTCTAGTAAATCTCCTCTGTACTCTCTCTATTTTGTTGACGTTTTTCTTATAATTCGGTGACCAGAACTATGGACAATACTCTAACTTTGGCCTCACCAAAGCCTTCTATAATTTTGACATTACATCCCAACTCCTGTACTCTATTCTCTGATTTATAAGGGCCAGCATACCAAAAGCTTTCTTCACCACCTTATCCACATGAGATTCCACCTTCAGGGAACTATGCACCAGTATTCCTAGATCCCTCTCTTCTATTGCATTCCCCAATGGCCTACGACTTACCATGTATGTCATATTTTGATTAGTCCTGCCAAAATGCAGCACCTAACACTTATCAGTATTAAACCCCGTCTGCCTCTTTCAGCCCACTCTTCTAACTGGCCTAAATCTCTCTGCAAGCTCTGAAAACCTACCTCATCATCCACAACGCCACCTATCTTAGAATCATCTGCATACTTGCTAATCCAATTTACTACCCCATCATCCAGATCATTAATGTATATGACAAACAACATTGGACCCAGTACAGATCCCCGAGGCACACCGCTGGTCACCGGCCTCCAACTTGAGAAACAGCTACTCTGTGGTATCTCCCACCCAGCCACAGTTGGATCCATTTTACTACTTCACTATTAATACCTAACGATTGAATCTTCCGTGTGGAACCTTGACAAAGGCCTTACTGAAGTCCATATTGACAACATCCATCGCTTTACCCTTGTCAATTTTCCAAGTAACCTCTTCAAAAACTTCAAAAATATTTGTCAAACATGACCTTCCACTCACACTGCGGAGAGTTAGGAAGGAAGTTCAGAAGCAGGATTCAAAGGTACTAATCTCGGGATTACTGTCTGTGCCACGTGCCAGTAAGCATAGGAATAGAATGAGATGAATGATGAATGCGCGGCTGAGAGATTGGAGCGGGAGCAGGAATTCAGATTTCCGGGCCATTGGCACCTCTCCTGTAGCAGGTGTGACTATTACAAAAAGGACGGGTTGCACTTGAGTCTGAGGGGCCCCAATATTCTGGCGGGAAGTTTTGTAAAGGCGATTCGGGAGAGTTTAAACTCAAATTTTTGATGCGTGGGCAGCGAACTGAAGTGACTGAAGAAAGGGAGGTTGGCTCACACATAGAGAAAGCTTGGAGACATTGCTGCAGGGAAGATAGGCAGTTGATAGAGAAGGGACGCACTCAGACTGATGGCTTGAGATGTGTCTATTTTAATGCAAGGAGTATTATGAATAAAGCCGATGTAATTAGAGCGGGGATCAGCACGAGGCTATCATTGCTGAGACTTGGGTGGTGCAGGGGCAGGGAATGCTACATCGAGTGCCAGGCTTTAGATGTTTCAGAAATGACAGGGAGGGAGGCAAAAGAGGTGGAGACGTGGCAATGTTGATCAGCGATAGTGTCACAGCTGCAGAGAAGAACGAAGTCATGGAGCGGTTGTCTGCAGAGTCTCTGTGGATGGTAGTTAGGAATAGGAAGGGGTCAATAACTCTACAGGATTTTTTTTATCGACCACACAATAGAAACAGGGACATCGAGGGGCATATAGAGAGACAGATTCTGGAAAGGAGTAATAATAAAAAGGTTGTTGGGGTGAGAGATTTTAATTTCCCAAATATTGATTGGCATCTCCCTACAGTGAAGAGTTTAGATGGAATGGGGGTTTGTTAAGTGTGTTCAGGAATGTTTCTTGACACAATATGAAGATAAGCCCACAAGTGGAGAGTCTGTACTTGATCTGGTATTGGGAAATGAACCTGGTCAGGTGCCAGGTCTCTCAGTGTGAGAGCATTTTGGAGAGAGTAATCACAATTCTATCTCCTTTACCAAAGCATTGGAGAAGGATAGGAACAGACAGTTTAGGAACGCGTTTAATTGGAGTAAGGGGAAATATGAGGCTATCAGGCAGGAACTTAGAAGCACATATTGGAAACAAATGTTCGCTGAGAAACGTATGGAATAAATATGGCAAATGTTCAGGGGATATTTGCGTGGGGTTCTGAGTAGGTACGTTCTAATGAGACAGGGAAAGGATGGTAGGGTACAGGAACCGTGGTGTACAAAGGCTATTGTAAATCTAGTCAAAAAGAAAAGAACAGCTTACGAAAGATTCAGAAACCTTGGTAATGATAGAGATCTAAAAGGTTATAAGGCTCGCAGGATGGAGCTAAGAATGAAATTAGGAGAGCAGCAAGGGGCAATGAGAAGGTCTTGGCGGACAGGATTAAGGAAAACCACAATGCATTCAACTAGGATGCGAAGAGCAAGATGCTAAGACGTGAGAAAATAGGATCAATCAAGCGTGACAGTGGAACAGTGTGTATGGAGCCGGAGGAGATGGAAGAGGAACTTAATGAATACTTTGCCTCAGTATTAACTGCATAAAAGGATCTTGGCGATTGTAGGGATGACTTACAACGGACTGAAAAGCTTGAATACATACATATTAAGGAAGAGGATGTGCTGGATCTTCAGGAACGCATCAAATTGGATAAGTATTCGTGACAGGATTCGCTGCCCCCCAGACTATTGTGGGAGTTGGGGGAGGAGATTACTGAGCCTCTGAAATGATATTTACATCATGAAAGGAGACGATAGATGTTCCGGAGATGTGGACGTTTGCTGATGTCTGGTTCTCGATAACCGAACCCTGCACCAACGCCTGCGGAATGAGAAAAAACCAAAAAAAAAAAGATTGAATGTTGACTATTGATGATAGGCTGATGATTAAGGAGGTAAAGGGGTGTATGAGAAAGCCAGAAATTCAGAGGAAACTATTTGAGCACTGTACATCTACGAAGCTGTTTGATGAGAAGGTGTTAAAAAAGGTTTCCTATAAGGAAAGAGGAGATCCAGTTACGACTCGAACAAATGAAGTTTGATATGTTTAAATGAGAGGCTGAAGATAAAGAGAGACAGACGATATTTGATGCTAGAGAGACCGTAAAACGGAGGGGGGAGCAGGCAATCAAAAGCGTATTGAAGCTGAGGAAGTAGAAAAACAAAGGCATTTTGCGGTGTATGTGTTAAAGCACGAGAAAGAAGCTGCTGGCTCTAAGCAGCCGATTGTACCGGTTAATGCCAGCCAGGAAGTTAAACTGGCCCCTCCATCTGATGAGACTAAGGTTGATAAATGCTTCCAGCATTTTGAGAAAACGGCTCAGAGTCCAAAGTGGCCGAAAGAAAGCTGGACTCTTTTGTTACAGAGTGTAATTAAGGGTAAGGCTCATAAAGTTTACTCTGCCTTATCAATTGGAGATGCAGTTAATTATGAGACAATGAAACAGAGTGTACCTAAAGTCTATGAATGGGTTCCAGAAGCCTATAGGCGAAGGTTTAGAAATTTGAGGAAATCTGTGAACTAGACTAACGTACGATTTCCTTATGAGAAGTTAGTGTGTTATGACCGGTGTTGCACATCTAAACATGTGAATGATGGTTTTAACAGCTTGAAAGAGTTGGTCTTAATTGAAAAAAAAAAATAAGAGGTGCGTCACTAATAACATAAAGGTATACTTAGATGAAAAGGATGTTGCCACTTTGCAGGAGTCTGCTAGATTAGCACATGTATTAGCTTTAACCCACAAGGTTAAATTTATCCCGAGTAAGAGATTCCAAAAGAGAAGCATATATAGTCAGGGTAAACCAGAACTTAAATCCGAGACTAGCGCCAAAAGTAAGGATGAAGAGAACCAAGTGAAGAGGAAATATTCTGGTCACACTTGTCACTATTGTAAGAAAACTGGTGACATTGTGGCTAATTGTTCAATTCTAAAGAAGAGGAAGGAAAAAGAGGTGGTCCCAAATGCTTATATGCAGTGTTGCGAAACATCTATAAACCCACAGGGTTCTACACATTCGTCCTTGAGGATAGACCAATAACCGTCAAACTACCGATGTCAGACTAATAGGTCTGTAATTTTATTTTTGCTGCCTCCATCCTTTTTTGAACAGCGGAATAACATTTGCGACCTTCCAGTCCTCCGGAACCATGCCAGAGTCTATTGATTCCTGGAAGATCATTTCCAATGACTCCACAATCTCCAAAGCCACCTACTTCTGAACCCGTGTGTACACCACATCCTGATTGGGAGACATATCTACCTTAGTTCATTTAGCTCCCCAAACACTTTCTCTCTAGTAATCTTACCTGTACATAATTCCATTCCCAGAGACCTCTGGCTGTCAGGTACGTTCCTGATGTCATCCACTGTGAAGAGTGATGCGAAATACTCATTTAGTTCCTCTGCCATCTCTTTGTTACCCATATTTTTTTTATTTTCCAGCATCATTTTCAATCGGTCCTATATCTACCCATGTCACTCTTTTACTCTTCATATATTAAAAAACAATCTCAGTATCCTTTTTTTAATGTTAATTGCTAACTTCCTTTCATAATTCATCTTTTCTTTCCTGACGACTTTCTTACTTTCCTTCTGTAAGTTTTTAAAATTTGTCCAGAGCACAGTTTTCCCACTATTTTTTGCTTCCTTGAAGACCACCTCTTTTGCTTTTATTTCAGCCTTAACCTCTCTCGTTAGCCACATTTGTGGCATTTTTCCACTAATGATTTTCGTTTTTCTTGCAATATATATTTTTTATTGCAGTTTCTTTATTCCTTGTTGGAATTCCATCTATTTCTGCTCTACTGTCCCTCTATCTAGCTTACCTTTCCAATCGAATTGGGCCAGTTCCTCTCTAATACCACTACAATTTCCTTTGTTCCACTGAAATATCGATACAGCTGATAGCAGCTTCTCTTTTTTTTCAGATTTGAAACTGATCTCAATCACATCATGATCATTACGTCCAAGGGGTTCCATGACATCCAGCTCCCGAATCGACTCTGGTTCATTACACTGCACCCAATCCAAAGCAGCCGATCTCCTGGTGGGCTTATAAACAAGCTGCTCCAAAAAGCCTTCCCATAGGCATTCTATAAACTCCCTCTCCTGCGATCCACTGCTTTCCCAGCTTTCCCAATCCACTTTCATATTAAAATTCCCCATAATTGTCTTGACATTTTCCTTCTGACACTCTTTTCTATTTCCAGCTGTTTGGAGGCGTGTATAAAAGTGCTATTAGTGTGTTTTTACCCTTGCCATTTCTTAACTCGACCCATAAGGATTCTACCTTTTCTGATCCTATGTCGCTTCTTTCTAGTGATTTGATATTGTTGCTTACAATTAGTGCCACGCCACCCGCTTTACCTACCTTCCTATCTGTCCTATACACTGTGTATTTTTCAACATTCAGCTCCCAATTCCATCCGTCATTTTGCCATGACGCGGTGATGGCCACAATGTCATATATTTTAACCTGTAGCTGAACAATAAGGTCATCCACGTTATTTCTAATGCTGCGTGTATTTAAGTATGATTATGAGGACACGCAGTCCCCTTTTATTGCCATTTAGTAAAGTATGCATTGAGAAATGATAAAAATGTTATTTTTTTTTTCCAGAACGATATCACGAAAGCAGATGACAAACCGACTTAAAAACTAACAAGAACCGCATAATTATAACATATAGTTACAACAGTGCAAAACTATACCCTAATTTGATAAGAACAGATCATGGCACAGTAAAAGTCTCAGAGTTTCTCAAAGTCCCATCATCTCACGCATACGGTAAACCTCCAGCGCCGCCAACTTACCGATGCAGCATCCTGGAAGCATCAGTACATTTAGATCAGTATCTGTTACCGATTTTGCTATTTTTCCATCGCACAGCAAATTATCCTTTCTATTCACCTACCTGTCCGTCTTGCCGTCTTTGCTGCACAGTATCTTTGACTTATTTCTATTTTCCTCTTCCTCGACCCTCACTCACACCCTGGTTTCCTCACCCCTGCCAATTTAGTTTATACCCTCCTTAACAGCAATATTAAACAATCCCTCCAGGATATTGGTACCCTTTGAGTTCAGTGTAACACATCGTTTTTGTCTAAGTCATACTTCCCCCAAAATAGATCCCAATGAGTTAAGAATTTGAAGCCCTGCCCCCTCCATTAGTTATTTAGCAGCACATTCATCTGCTTAATTCTGCTATTCTTACCTTCGTTAGCGCGTGGCTCAGTCAGTAATCCTGAGATTATTATTCTGGAGGTCCCGTTTTCAATTTTCTATCTAGCTCCCAGGAATCTAAAGGAAGGGGTGAGGTGTGTAGAGAGAGGAGGTAGGGTTGCGGAAAGGTGGAAGGTACGTGGGCAAGGGAGAGAGAGGAATGTTGGGGAAAAGGGGAGAGTGGGGGAAGGATAGAGAAGCAGAGCGAAAGAGAGAAAGAGAGTGAGAAAGAGAGAGAGAGAAAGAGAGAGAGAGAGAGAGAGAGAGAGAGAGAGAGAGAGAGAGAGAGAGAGAGAGAGAGAGAATGAGATAGAGATAGATTGCATGGAACAAGGAAGGACAGAGAGAGAGAGCACGCCACCGTACGAGGAAGGCGAGGAAGCCCCGTGGATGGAACGAGTTTTTAGGGGAGGTGTTTACTTCACTCGCGGGGTGGGGGACTCACTCACTTCGGTGTGTGTTCGGGCTTTGACCCGGGGTTGTGGCTTCCCGCGGATAGAAGGCCTGGAGCCCCGGCGATGAGCAGGAACAGTCCAATGCGCAGACCAGAAACCAGCGGTGTATTCATATCACCCGGAGATTACAGGCTCTTTTTGAGTGACAGAAATCCCTCGGACATTCCCTCTTTCATTCCCTCCTGCCCTCAGTATCTTCTGCCTTCCTTCCATTCCTGTTCTCTTTCTCCATTTTTTATCTTCCTCTCTACGTCCTTCGTCTATATTCCTCTCCTTCATCACTCCCCACGTATCTCTGTGCACTCTCTATAGCGCTTCTCTCCTGCTCCCTCTCCGAACCTTTGTCCCCTGTCATCCCGTCTCTCTCTCTCCCTCTCTTTCTCCCGTTCACCGCTTCTTTTCTCCCTGTCTCTCCCAATATCTCGTCGAAACTCCTCACTCTCTGTTCTCCACATTCCTTCTCCCTACTCCCGTGTCCCCATTTCCCACACGCTTACCTTCCTTCTCTCTCCACGCACTCCTCCTTCTCTCACCCTCTCTACCCGCTGTACACTGCTGCTCCCTCTCTCAGCTGACCCCTAATTGTCCCCTCTCTCCACTCTGTCCCCTCCCTCTCTTTCTGCCCACTCTCAATATTCTCCCAACACCCGCCACTCAAATCTCTCTCGACCAGGCACTCCCACGTCCTCATTCTCTCAGCTCCCCGCACTTCCTCTCCCTGCTCTCGGTTCCTCTCTTTATCAGCTGTCCATCTGGTGTTGGCTGGTTTCGGTCAAACCGTCTTCTCAACACGGGCTTCCTCTGCCAACGGCTCCTTCCCCTTCGTGAGATCAGTGACGCAGAGACTCCTGAACAAGATGGACGAGGTCAAGACTTATGTGAATGTGAAGTTCCAAAACACGGGCCCACAGTCTCCTTCCAACGGTGAGTGGTGCAGAAACACCTGGGGGCAGAGCTCCATTCTGTGTTTGATCCCGGGTGTGTGTGATGTGACGGGTGGAGGGAACCTCACAGACTCTCAGTGTTCTGTCCCCAGCTGAACGGATGGGACAGTCGATGGGGAGGGAACTCCGTTGGAGGGTTGGTGAGGGGCCAGCACTCGGGGAAGTGGCGTGTGGGCAGAGCCGGGGAGGGGCGGCATAGGGGGCGAGCTGTGGAATAGGTTTAAGAGAGAGTGCTGTGGGAGGATTCAGTGAAGAGAGAATGTCACAGGTAGGGCGGGCTGGAGGTAGTACCGTGGGAGGGGTGTTGAGCAGGGGGCATAGAGAAAGGAGCGCAGTGGGGATGGGCGGAGTGTAGGACACACCGAGGGAGGACTGATGTGGATAGAGGACAGTGGGAGAGGCGTTGTATAAAATATTAACATCACTCTACTCTTTCTTAGCCCATTCTCTATTCCCTCTCTCACACTCCGCCACCCTGTTTCCCCTCCTCTCTCCCCTCTTTCTCCTACTACCTCCCCCTCTCTCTCATTCCCCCGTTCTCTCCCCTCCCTCTCTTTCATCCTCTAGCTCCACTTTGTCTCACACGTTCTCGCCCCCTTTTCCTCTCTCTGGACTTTCACATTTCTCCTTCTTGCCTCCCTCCATCTCTCAAACCCTTCTCTCCCCTCTCTTTCCCTCCTCTTCCTCCTTCTCCCCACTCTCCCCTTCATTCCTTTTCATTTTCTCCCTGTCCAAACTCCCTACCGTCTCCCTCTTTCACACCGCCCCTCTCCAGCTCTTCCTCTCCCCACGCCCTCTATCCCCTTCTGTCCGCACACTCCCTGTTTCCCCTCACCCTCTCTTTCAATCTATCTCTCTGTTCCTCCTCTCTCGCTGCCCACTATTTTCCACTCATCCACTACTCCACTCCACATTCTCTCCCCTTCTCCATCCACCCCTCTCCTCTGTCTCCTTCACGCTCTCTCCCGTCTCTCTTACACTTCTCTTTTACCCTCTTTAAGTCTGTCTCTCTCGCTCTCGTTGTCTCTTTCCTCTCTCCTCCCTGTCTCCTGTCCTCCCGCTCCCCACTTTTGCTATCTCTCTCATCCCCCTCACTGCTCCTTCACTCATGACCTCTGTCGGTCTCCTCTTCACTCTCTCTCCTCTATCTCTCTCCGTTCTCTCTCCCCTCTGTCTCTCATTTCCCCGGCCGTTGCCACCATCGACTGTCCCTCCATTTCCTTCACGCTCTCTGTCTCTCCTGCTCTGTCTCCCGGGCTCACGGCCCTCCCTTCCCCTTCTCCGTCACCTCTTCCTGCCTTTCATTCCTCTCTCCTCCCCCTCACTTACCTATCTCTCTCGATGCCTCTCCTCCCCACTCCCTGTTCCCTCTCTCTGTCCTATCTCCTCATTCCATACCCCCCCCCTCTCTCTCTCTCTCTCTCTCTCTCTCTCTCTCTCTCTCTCTCTCTCTCTCTATCTCTTTCTCTCTTTCTCTCTCTCTCTCTCTCTCTCTCTCTATCTCTCTCTCTCTTTTTCTCTCTCTCTCTCTCTCTCTCTCTCTATCTCTCTCTCTCTATCGCTCTCTCTCTCTCTCTCTCTCGCTCTCTCGCTGCTACCTTTGCAGAACACCTTAGCGCTTGCCAGCACATCGCACAAACCAATCTTCCGTTCGTGGACTCACTTTACAGCGCACGCTGTCGGAGCAGTGCTGCCGGGATAATCAAGGACATGACCCGTCCAGCCAACACACGTTTCGTCCCTCTTCCGTCCGGGAGTAGGCTCAGGGAGCTTGAAGACTCGTACGGCCAGATTTGGGAACAGCTTCTTTCCAACGGTTATAAGGCAGCTGAACAGTTCCTGACCCGGATCTGGGCCGTACCTTCCAAATATCCGAACTTGCCTCTCGGTTTTTTGCACTGCCGTACTTTCCATTTTCCAGTATCTATTTACGATTTATAATTTAAATTTTTACTATTTACTATCGATCTGTACTCCAGGGAGTGGGAAGCTCAGAATCAAATATCGCTGTGATGATTGTATGCTCTAGCATCAATTGTTTCGGGACAATAATGTAAAGTGAAGTAAATGTTTCTATCCCCCTCCCCCAGACGGTCTGACCTCCACGTACTCAGAGTTGAACTTTCCGAAAGACGAACCTCTCATCGTTGAGAATGAGGATCCTCCTACCGCCTCGAGGCCCGGCGAGCTGCCAATCACTGCACAGACAGGTCAGTGGTCGCGTAATGACGTCATTCTAAAGCGTTTCACGAGTCATGCACGCAAGTCTCCAGTTTTCTAATGTATCTGAATGGAAAACTTTCTCTGGCCGATGGGTCCATAGACGGACCGCCATCTGGGTAACAAAAAGCTGTCGCTAGCCTGCCCAAGTAACTCTCTCCGCTCTCATTTTTGGTTTGTGCTCTCTGGTCTTCGATTCTCCAAGCCTGGAAAATGTGATTGTGCTCATTCACCCCACCTGTGCCCCACGTGGTTTTGTACACTTCAGTAAGGTCAACTTTGCGCTGCAAGGAATAAAGTCCCAACTAGCCTGACTCCTCTCAGTAATTCAGTCCCTCGAGTCCAGTCAATATCTTCGTAAATGTCCCTCTGCACTCTTTCCTGTTCAAAGTGTTACAAGACTCACCTAATAATGATCACGGTGACACAGGGCGATCTGTATTATCGACAAGTACCCGTCTTGCCCAATTTACCAAGTAGGTGAAATCATTCACGGAATAACTTGTGTCCGCTCCAGCTAAGCAATTCTGACTTTCATGAACCGTCACGGTACAGAAAAGTTATTACCAGTTAAAAAAGAGTTTTTGCTGCTGGCAACATGTTCCTCGTGGTCCCGCGCTTTGAGTTTCCACGTGTCTGAAATTTAGTTGTTCTGTTTCAGAGTGACCTCCGGCAACACATTTAAAACGTCTTTTCTGATACTGCATTAATTTTTCACCAGATCATCCATTTCATTCCAGGGTCATTCACTGGCGGTCACGTGCCTGAACTTTAACACATTTTCATTGGCTCTGCTCCATTTACTGTCCTCTTAACAACAAATCACAATCTGTAGTTCATGACTGACAGACCAACATTCACAATTTCGCATGTTATACTCAATCAAAAAACACCTCAGAAAGGGAAAGGGATTAGAAAGGGACACGAGTGGGAAGGACGGCAGAGCAGAATTGGCTGGAGTTTATGCGAGAAGTAAGGAAGGTGCAAGACAGATATATTCCAAATAATAAGACATTTTCGAATGGAAGAGGGATGCAAACGTGGCTGACAAGATTAGTCAAAGCCAAAGTTAATGCAAAGGAGAGAACATACAAGGAAGCAAAAAATAGGTAAAGACAGAGGCTGGCGAAGTTTTTAAAAGCTTACAAAAGGAAACTATGAAGTTCATTAAGAGGGAAAAGATGAACGATGAAAGGATGTAAGGAAGCTTGCAATAATATCAAAGAGGATACTAAAAGCTGTCTTCAAGTATATAAAGAGTAAAAGACAGGTAAGGGTAGATATAGAACCGAGATAAAATGATGCTGGAGAAGTTTTAATTGGAGTTAAGGAGATGGCGGAGGAATGAACGAGTATTTTGCATCAGTCTTCACTGAGGAAGACATCAGCGGTATGCCGGACACTCAAGGGTGTCTGGGAAGAGAAGTGTGCGTAGTCACAATTACGACAGAGAACGTACTCAGAATGCTGAAGAGACTTAAGGATTGAAGGGCGCCCGTTGAGAACTGAACTGAGAAGATTTTTTTTTTCAGTCAGAGGGTGGTGAATCTGTAGATTTATTTTATTTTTTTTTGCCACGGGCGGCAGTGGAAGCCAGGTCATTGGGTGTATTTAAGGCAGAGACTGATAGGTATCTGAGTAGCCAGGGCTTCAGAAGCGGGAGAGTGGGATTAAATGGGAGAATGGATCAGCTCATGATAAAAAGGCGAATGGCCGACTACTGCTACTTTGCGTTGTGGTCTTATGGTCTTATGGTCTAAAATGACGTCTAATTTGGAAATGATCCCTCGTTCAGCAGATTGCCTGTGGCATCACTGTGTCCACTTTAAAACACGAATCAACCAAGCGGCTAACTCACAAAATGGAGAACACAATCTCTTCATGAAATGGCAGCCCCGCTCTCCTCCTTTATGACAGGAACAAAGGCCATCTGCTTCCACTGTCCTTGATTCATTCGAATTCACCAATTTTCAGACTGCAGTTCTTTCTGGCCAACAAATGATACCCTTCCTGCGGCAGGCCGAGCAAAACTGAACCCTGTGCTCCAAGTGCGGCCTCGCTGACACCATGTTCATCTGCAACGTGTCTTCCCCACTCCTGTACTCAGTGTCCTGACTGATGAAGGACGGCGTGTCAGACGCCTCATTCACCGGCCTGTTCAACCGTCCCTCCACTTTCAGCGATATGTGTACTGTACCTGTAGCCTCATGTCACTTTGCTCCACAACTCTCGCCAGGGACCCTCCAGTTCACTGTCAACGTTTACATATTTCTTATATTTTTCATATTTATCTTGCTGAAGTATGAAAACAAATCAGTCAAATCTCCCTGGGCTCCACACCATTATACAGAGTAGGCTATCAAGTGGAGAAATTAAATAGCACATATCTATAGGGAGAAGGTTGAACAGTGAGATTATTTTGGGGACGGACACGGGGCCTTGGGTAGACAGTGGAGCTGTGTGGCACTCTTGGGAACTGACACAGGTTACGGGACAGAGTGAGGCAGTGGGAGTAATTTGGGGACTGCAACAGATTTGCGGAGAGGGAATTTAGCAGTGGGATTAATTTGGGCATTGACAGAGGTCTGTGGGAAAGAAGGTAGGAAGTGGGAGTGTTTTGGTTTCTGACAGGTCTGTAGGGAGGTGGCTGGGCAGTGGGATTATTTCGGGGACTGGAACGAGGCTGTGGGGTGAGAGTGGGAAGTGCGAATATTTTGGAGCCCGACGCGGGACTGAGCGGAGAGAGTGAGGTAGTAGGTGTACATTGGGGATTTACAGTGATCTGTGGGGTGAGAGTGGGGGGTGTGAGTATTTTAGGGTATAAACCAGGCCTGTTCAGACAGTGAAACAGTGGGAGTATTTTGGCGACTGACATGGGGCCTTGGGGAGATAGTGGCGCTATGGGGGTATTCTGGGGAATGGCAGGGGACTGTGGAAAGAAAGTGGGGTACTGTGATTATTCTACTATCTGACACTGGTCGGTGCGAAGAGGGTGGTACAAGGGATTAATCTGGGGACTGATGCAGGGATGCAAGGAGAAATTGGGTCAGTGGGAGTATTCTGGAGACTGACACAGGACTGTGCTGGGGCGTTGTGGGCTGCAAGGAGAGAATGTGTCAGTGAGAGTTTTCCGGAGACTGACACAGGACTGTGCTGGGACGTTGGGCTAGTGGGAGGTTTTGGGGCCTGCCACAGGTCAATGGTAAGGGAGCGTGTCAGTGATTTTGGGGACTGACACAGGGTTGTCCCTTATGAAGTTGCTTACCCCTCATTGACAGGAAAGTGGCCTCTGATGTCCTGTACAAAATGAACGCTGGGAAGTTCGAATGCAGTGAATGTAAATCCGGATAGCTTCAGAGCCGCAGTAACGATCAGCACCGTTTCATCTGTGAGAAGCCTGCACCTTTGTACTCGGATATTTTGAAAAGATGCAGGATCTCTGACCACAGACCAAGGGGCCGACTTCAATCAAATGACAACACCCACTTTTTCCCCCATCTCTCTTCCTTAACTCTCAGTACTGCATCCCCTCTGTCCCTCGCTCCACGCTATTCTCTTATTTCTTTCTATCCCACTCTTACTCTCTATTCCGCCTTCTCTTTACCGTTGTTTCATCTGAACACTCGCTCTCTCTCATCCTGATCCCCTCCCACATCATCTACTACATCCCCATTTTCCTTCTCCTCACTCTCTTGCCTCCTTTCTCCCCAGCTCTTCTCCCTTCTCTTCACAATCTCTGTCCCCCGTTTCCCTTATCCCTCTCCACCCCTCTCTCCCCAACCCACCCGTTCATGTATCTACCCCCACTCCCTCCACCTCTTCTCCTTTCAGCTACTCTCAACTCAGTCTTCTCTAGACGCCAGCCCCGGGTAAATAGAGTGCATGTATTCGCTTTCTCTCGCACCAGAACTCAGTCCCTCGTGTTTTCCACTGAATCAGCGTCTGCTTTGTAAGCTGTGACTTCTACCACCTGAGATTTGAACTTTTGAGCGAACAGTGGGGAGCAAATATGTAAAATGCGCAATGATAACACATAGCGCTGAAACGTCGAGTTGGTGCTCATTCATACAAGAATATGATGGCGGAGGAGAAGGAGGTGTTCCTGAATCTTTGAGTTTTCAGACTCCTCTGCCTCTTCCCCGTTGGTAGAAATGAACGGGGAGCTTGTCCTGGGGTGAGTGGCCTCTGTGATGGGTGCCGCCTTCCTCACTACTGACTCTTTGGACAATCCAGCCTGTTGGTCAACAAAGTTTTTCAGTGCCCTACCGGGTACACCATCGGAACCCGATGCCTCGCGAGGGTTCACCCGCCTGAAGGAAAATTCAGCCTTCAAGACAGAGGTCAAAAAAGAGAAGTAGGCGAGCAGGGCGGAACAATATGCCCCTCTCCGACATCTTGTTCAAATGCAAGGTGAAATCCCAACTAGTGTACAAAAGCAGCTGGTTCCCTCCACGTCTCCGCCATCTCCTCCCTCGCCGACACCTTAAACGTTTTACGACACCCCATCCCTGCCGTAAAATTCTCCCCATCTCCGTGACTCGCTCCCTGCTCTGCACCGCTACCCATGTCAGACACTGCTTTATCCCCTACACTCGCCCTATAAATCCATCTCTCTCTTCACAACTCCCCGGTCTAGTCAACCTATCCCTTCCCCTCACCCTTGCCCGTCTCCATGACACCCTCGCTCTTCTCCACACCGCCAGTCTCTGTCACCACCAGGAGTCACTGCACCCTTCCCTGTCTCCATCGGCCTCTTCATCCCCGACAACTCCCCTTGTCGTCAATCATCCTTCCCCCAGCGGCCAACCTCGTCACCGGCAGCTACGTCATCCCCTAAACCCCGCCCCGTTTCCGTCACCAAATTCCTCTTCTATAAAACCCGTCTCCATCAGCGATTCGTCCCCTACACCCCTCGTTGTCTACGTTATTGTGTCCTTCCCAAACGTATTTTCCCCGTCTCCCTGACCCACTGCATTCCCTACAGCCATACAGGGGTCCATCAACCCTCTCCGTCTTCCACACTCCTCCCTCTCTGTGTACGTATGATTGTGGGAAGGAAGTGGGGCAGGTGACGTCAAACACCCCCACCCTACCCGACCCCAGCTCCGCATATCGATCTCTCGGTTCTGTGCCTCTTCACTGTTCGGTGTGGACAGGTCGCTCATTTGTTTCGATACAACATCCTCCCAGTGATTGCTGTCTCACCGCTACGTCCCTGCTCCCATCAACACCATCCTGCCCGTTTTTCAATTCTCTCCTCTTCCCTGCACATCATCGGAACACAAACACACGCATAATCGCCTGTCCGGCACACAGTTCAAGACTATTGGAACGGCTGAGTGCTGGGGATTGGTGTCTCTGGCACTGAGTATGGTTCTGTCGCTCAGTAGGGAATAGGGGGTGAGATGATGGAAAGGTGACAAGCTGTAGCGATAGGGTTTTCTTTGTTGCAGGAACAGAAAAGTGCTTCTGTAAACGACAACGAGAATACTCGCTGGTAAGTGGTCGTTATTGGTACCAGTAATATCGGTAGGAAGAGGGAGGCAGTTCTGTAAAGTTGTGCATGTGCAGGTGTTGCAGAACTAGAAAGAAAATCAAATTAACATGAGGCTAAAGAGTTGGTATCGGAACGAAGGCTTCAGATACGTGGATCATTGGGCTCTCCGCACTGGAAGGAGCGACCTCTACAGGACGAGACGGTTTCATTCAATTCAGTTTATGTTTAATTGTAATTTCGTCATACATGCATAACCATGAATACACCCAGGACCAAGCTGCAAAACACAATACCAAGAGTCGCACACGACACAAAGCACAAATAATATAGAAAAAAAAAACAGTGCGATCCTACGTACTTTGAATGCCTCCGAAATCGACAATTGACATAGTAATGACAAAACATAGTAATGAGATAAAAATTGGTGAAGTCAATGTTACTGAAAATATTGGTAAAAGTTTTGTTCCTGGACTTTTGAATGAACCACTTCTGAGGTTTGGATTGGTTTTCCGAACTTTGACCCTGCTTGCAGGACAAAGGCCTGCTGAGGAAGTATGTGCCACTCTGTTGAATTTTGTTTTGACCTTTGGAGGTAAACACCTTCAAGGTTATGATGTTGTTCAAGTTTGGGGTGTGGAAAGACACATTTTGAAGTGTTTTTGTGACGAGGAGGAACAATCGGTAGATGTTGCTATGGAGACAGGTATGAAGAAAAGTCGTAGGAATAAGATAGATGGATTATTTGCTCTCTTCCATAACATAAACATCGTAGTTATAAGTCTGGTGATCGTGCAAAGTTTAGTAAAGAGTGGGGGGAAGTTGACAGCTCTCCAAGGCAAGGTTGATTTAACAGTTCAACTAATGATCAAGCTGCTGCTAATGATCCAGACAGAGGGACTGATGTTTACCCTGCCCGTGTGGTAACTCAAAGCATGTTTAGAAAGTCTGCTGAGGCCCATGATAGCAACACCAGGGGTGTAAAGTACGATGATGTGTCACAGACTTTTCTACCTTCCGCATTCCAGCGGGACTTAGAGGGTAGTAAAGCTGATGAGAGTAAGGCTGATGAGAAAGGCTTGTCCTAATCGAGGAAGGAATTTATGGAGGAACAGAATAAAGATTTTGAAATGGTAGTTTTAAAGGAGACAGCTCTCACAGAACAGGAGGTTCAGAGAGAGTCAGTGGGATATTACCTCAAAGATGGGGCGTTAATGAGGAAGTGGAGACCAGCAAGTGAGGATTGGGCTATTGTGCATCGGGTAGTAGTTCCAAAGGTTTACAGGGCTGAAATTTTAAAGCTCGCCCATCGTATGCCTTCAGGTGGACATTTTGGAGTGAGAAAGACAGTAAACAGGATTATGTAGGAATTCTACTGGCCTACTTTAAGAAAGTGTGCTGTGAGTTTTTGCAGGACTTTCTATACCTGCCAGGTCGGGGGAACCATAGTCACGTTATTCAAATAACAACACTTAAACCGATACCTAAAACCTACATTTATTGAACCTTTTTCTAGGGACGTGGTGGAGTGTGTTGGCCCATTGTCAACGACTGCATCTGGCCATCAGCAAGTGCTAACTGTTATGTGTGCTGTGTCTAGATTCCCTGAAGCCGTGCCTCTCGGAAACATGAAGGCCTAGACTGTGGTAAAAGCACTCTGTAAGGTTTTCACACTGGTAGGTCTGTCCAAAGGAATTGAATTTGAGCAGCATAGTAACTTCACTTCGAGAACATTCCTGGGAATGTTTGCAGAACTGGGAGCTAAGCACACTGGGTCATTTGCATATCGCACAGAGTCCGCGGGAGACTTGGAACAGTACAGCTCCACGCTTAAGACTATGATTAAAACATATTGTGTGAACAATTGGAGTAAAAAGAAAACTGGGATAAGGGGGCTCCCGTACTCTTATTTACTGTTAGAATATTAATTCAAGTATCCCGGGGTTCAATCCATTTGATTTCATTTTCGGCCGTAGGCCCAAAAGACTTTTGACCTTGCGCAGGGGGCAATGGTCTAACACAAAAGTGTGTGTCAACGTGTTAGATTATGTTCTAAAATTCTGGAAAAGATTTAATAAGGTTTATGACGTTACCCAGAAAGTTTGCAGAATATTCAAATTAAAATGAAATACTTGCTTGATAGGATGGCACCCGTGAGTACAGTTATGAAAAGAAATGGTGTCGTGAAGGCTGGAAATGAGGTGGAGAATCATTTATTAAGCTCCTTTCTTGCTAACCTCTATTCCTCAATAGAACCATCTGAGCCTTGCTTCCTAAACCTCAAGTATGTTGCCTTCTTCCACCTAACTAGATTCTCCATCTCACTTGTCACCCATGGTTTCTTCATCTTACCATTCTTTATCTTCCTCACCGGGACAAAATTATCCCTAACATTTTGCAAGGTATTCCTAAACATCGTACCATGGTACCATTCCCTGCAAAAACATCATCCCAATTCACATCCGCAAGTTCTAGCCTTATGGACTACTAATTTGCCCTTCCCCAATTACATGTTTTCCTGTCCGTTCTGATTCTATTCTTTTCCAAGATAATATTAAAGGCCAGGGAGCGGTGGTCACTGTCCCCCAGATGCTCACCCAATGAGATCTGTAACCACACCCCGTTCTTTACCTAATACGAGATCTAGAATGTCATTTCCTCTAGTCGGCCTGTCGACATTCTGTAACATAAATCCGTCCTAGTCACACTTAACAAGCTGTGCCCGGTCTAAGCCATTGGAACTGACCAGGTGTCAATCAATATTAGGGAAGTTAAAGTCACCCAAGATAACAACGCTGTTATTTTTGCACAATTCGAAAATCTGCCTCCCAATCTGCTTCTCGGTATCTCTGCTGCTACCAGGGAGCCTAGAGAATCCTCCAATAGAGTAACTGCTCCCTTCCTGTTCCTGACTTCCACCCATACTGCCTCAAAAGAGGATCCTGCTACATTACCCACCCTTTCTGTAGCTGTAATGGTATCCATGACCGGTAATACAACCCCTCCTCCTCCCCATCCTTTTAAAAGCATTGAAATCCAGGAATATTGAGAATCCATTCTACCTTGGTGCCAGCCTGGTCTCTGTCATGGCCACTACATCATATTTCCATGTATGTATCCAAGCTCACAGTGAATTAGCTTTGTTCCTGACGCTTTTTGCATTGAAGTACACGCACTTTAGCCTTTCTACCTTACTACCTTTCCACCCTTTATTCTGTTTCTCTTTCCTCAAAGCCTCTTCATACATTAGATCTGGATTTACACAATGCACTGTACTTGCAGTTCTCGCATGACCTTTATCATCCTCCCTCTGACTATCTGCTCAAACACTCTGGTTCCTCTCCCCCTGTAAATCCAGTTGAAAGTCCCCGGAGTAGCACTTGCAAACTGTTCCGCAACGATGTTAGTCCCCCTCCAATTCAGGTGCACCCTGTCCCGTTTGAAAAGGTCTCATCTTCCCTGGAACAAGGCCCAATTGTACGGAAACTTGGAGTCCTCCCTCCTGCACCAACTCCTTAGCCATCGAAAGATATAAAGGAGAAAAGTAATAGTGGAGTGAAGTAAAGCGAAGAAAATTTAAGTATAAAGAGAGAAAGTTGACATGATTTTAAAAGCACATTGAGTGTAAGAAAACTTTATCTGAATGCCCGCAGTTTTCCAAATAACGTCAGTGAAGTTGCGGTACAAATCAGTACAAAGGGTGCGATTAAGTCGCCATTATGGAGACGTGGTTGCAGGGTGGAGAGGATTGCAAATTACATATCCAAGTATATCAGGTAATACAGAAGGATAGGCAGGAAGGTCAAGGAGGTCGGGTAGCACACTTCATTAATGATGAGATCGGGGCGATTGTGAGAGACGGTGTAAGGTCCAAGGGGCAGAATATTGAATCCATCTGGGTAGAGATAACGAATAGTAAAGGGAAAACTCACTGGTGTGAGTAGTCACTTGGCCACGGAATTATTACAGTGTCACAAGCAAGAAACAGGGGAACATCTGGGCATGTAAGAATGGAACAGCAGATGTCATGGGGGACTTTAACTCGCAGAATCAATTTGTTCGAGGCAGTCCTGAGGAGGACATCATAGACTGCAGCTGTGATGTCTTTCTAGAACTGCATGTTATTTAACCTACAAGGGCACGTTCATCCAGGTTCGTGACTCCCTTTCCCCGGAGTATGGAGAGCTAAGTACTTTCCATTTGAGACTCAGCCTGACAATTATTGCCTCCCTCATTCCTTCGTGCAATGTCTGTAGTTAAAAGAGTTCTGTTGAACTCTCAGTGCTCAACCGCAGGAGATCTATTTCCTCTAGGATTTCCTTATTGTCCTCTGGTTATTTCTAGTCTTAGTCTGACTCAGCAGGTACCTTCACCAGCGTCCATATCTCTGTCGTTATAGAAGAGATTACAACGTTAGGAGTTTCAGGAGTTGTTGTCTGCCATTGAAAACTCGCGAATGTCTCAGGTTGTACGGCGGTGAGCATTCTGGTCAGTCACATGGCCGCCTGGTGTGGAGGCTGCAACGCAGAGGGTCGCCAGAGGCTGAAGACGTTTCTAGATCAATCAGCTCCATCACGGGCACAACCCTCCCCTCCATCGGGGACATGTTAAAGAGGAACCGCATCCATTACTGAGGACCCTCACCACCCGGGAAATGCCCTGTCATCATTCGTACCATCGGGGAGGAGCTACAGGAGCCTGACGACCCGCAATCAAATCCAGGGCAAAAAAGAAAAAGGGCCACTTTTCAACATAATTGTATAAGGGCTAAGAAAGTTGCAAAAGCGAGCCTGAAGTCTTTGTGAGTCAATGCAAGGAGCATTCGTTAGAAGGTGGATGAATTAAAAACGCAGATAGTTATTAACGAATATGATATAGTTGAGATCACAGAGACATGGTTCCAGGCTGACCAGGATGGGAGCTCAACATTCAGGGATGTTCAATATTCAGGAAGGAAAGACATGAAAGAAAGGGAGGTGGGGTCGCATTGCTGGTTAGAGAGGACATTAACGCAATAGAAAGGAATGACATTAGCCGAGAGGATGTGGAATCGATATGGGTAGAGCTGCATAACACTAAGGGGCAGAAAATGCTAGTGGGAGTTGTGAACAGGCCTCCTGACAGTAGTAGCAAGGATGAGGATGGTATTAAACAGGAAATTAGAAATGTGTACAATAAAGGAACAGCTGTTATAATGGGTGACTTCAATCTACATGTAGATTGGGTGAACCAAATTGGTATTCTAGGCTATTCTAGAAATAGAACAGGCTATTCTAGACTGGGTATTGAGCAATGAGGAAGGGTTGATTAGCAACCTTCTCGTGAGAGGCCCCTTGGGTAAGAGTGACCATAATATGGCGGAATTCTTCATTAAGATGGAGAGTGACATAGTTAATTCAGAAACAGAGGTTCTGAACTTAAAGAGGGGTAACTTTGAAGGTATGAGACGTGAATTAGCTAAGATAGACTGGCAAATGACACTTAAGGGATTGACGGTGGGTATGCAATAGCAAGCATTTAAAGATTGCATGGATGAACTACAACAATTGTTCATCCCAGTTTGGCAAAAGAATAAATCAAGGAATGTAGTGCACCCGTGGCTGACAAGGGAAATTAGGGATAGTATCAATTCCAAAGAAGAAGCATACAAATTAGCCAGATAAAGTGGCTCACCTGAGGACTGGGAGAAACTCAGAGTGCAGCAGAGGAGGACAAAGGACTTAATTAGGAAGGCGAACAAAGATTATAAGAGAAAAATGGCAGGGAACATAAAAATTGACTGTAAAAGCTTTTATAGATATGTGAAAAGAAAAAGATTGGTTAAGACAAATGTAGGTCCCCTACAGACAAAAACAGGTGAATTGATTATGGGGAGCAAGGACATGGCAGACCAATTGAATAATTACTCTGGTTCTGTCTTCACTAAGGAGGACATAAATAGTCTTCCGAAAATAGTAGAGGACAGAGGGTCCAGTGAGATGGAGGAACTGAGGGAAATACATGTTAGTATGGAAGTGGTGTGAGGTAAAATTAAAGGGATGAAAGGCAGATAAATCCCCAGGGTCAGATGGTCTGCATCGCAGACTGCTCAAGGAAGTAGCCCAAGAAATACTGGATGCATTAGTGATAATGCTTCAAAACTCTATAGATTCTGGACTAGTTCCTGAGGATTGGAGAGTGGCTAATGTAACCCCACTTTGTAAAAAAAGAGGGAGAGAGAAACCGGGGAATTATAGACCGGTTAGCCTAACATCGTGCTGGGAAAACTGCTAGAGTCTGTTATCAAAGATATGATAACAGCACATTCGGAAAGCGGTGAAATCATCGGGCAAAGTCAACATGGATTTGTGAAAGGAAAATCATGGACCCACTCAGGAGATTAGTGTGGAAACTTAAAGCACACGGTATTGCGGTTATGTTATTGATGTGGATAGAGAATTGGTTGGCAGACAGGAAGCAAAGATTATGTATAAACAGGACCTTTTCAGAATGGCCGGCCGTGACTAGTGGGGTAGCGCCAGGGTCAGTGCTGGGACCCCAGTTGTTTACAATATATATTACTGACTTAGACGAGGGAATTAAATGCAGCATCTCCAAGTTTGCGGATGACACGAAGCTGGGCGGCAGTTTTAGCTGTGAGGAGGATGCTGAGAGGATGCAGGGTGACTTGGATAGGTTGGGTGAGTGGGCAAATTCATGCCAGATGCAATTTAATGTGGATAAACGTGAAGTTATCCACGTTGGTGGCAAAAACAGGAAATCAGATTATTATCTGAATGGTGGCCGATTAGGGAAAGGGGAGGTGCAACGAGAGCTGGGTGTCATTATACACCGGTCATTGAAAGTGGGCATGCAGGTACAGCAGGCGGTGAAAAAGGCGAATGGTAAGCTGGCATTTATAGCGAGAGGATTCGAGTACAGGAGCAGGGAGGTACTACTGCAGTTGTACAAGGCCTTGGTGAGACCACACCTGGAGTATTGTGTGCAGTTTTGGTCCCCAAATCTGAGGAAAGATATCCTTGCCATGGAGGGAGTACAAAGAAGGTTCACCAGGTTTATTCCTGGGATGGCAGGACTCTCATATAATGAAAGACTGCATCGACTAGGCTTATACTCGTTGGAATTTAGAAGATTGAGGGGGGATGTTATTGAAACGTATAAAATCCTAAAGGGATTGGAAAGGCTAGATGCAGGAATATTGTTCCCGATGTTGGGGTAGTCCAGAACGAGGGGTCACAGTTTGAGGATAAAGGGGAAGCCTTTTAGGACTGAGATTAGGTAAAACTTCTTCACACAGAGAGTGGTGTATCTGGGGAATTCCCTGCCGCAGGAAACAGTTGAGGCCAGTTCATTGGCTATATTTAAGAGAGATTTAGATATGGCCCTTGTGGCTAACGGAATCAGGGGGTATGGAGAGAAGGCAGGTACAGGGTTCTGAGTTGGATGATCAGCCATGATCATACTGAATGGCGGTGCAGGCTCGAAGGGCCGAATGGCCTACGGCTGCACCATTTTTCAATGTTTCTGTGTTTTTATTTAAAACAAGTTACTTCCCTTCCACTATCAGATTACTAAACGCTTCCTGAATCCATGAGCGCCCTCGATATTCAGCTATTTGCTGTATTTTTTTTTAATTTTTGAAACTTACATTGCATTTATATCTTTGCGCAGTGTTGATTGTGCAAGTGATCAACTCTCAGGTGGTGTCAGTCACAGACAATAGATCAGACCGTGATTGCGGTTACAAATATGCGCTGCAGACAGACAGGACATGTGGCACGCTGCTCGTCACTGAGTATAGGATTCGGGAGGTCACATTGCAGTTGTACAAGACATTGGTGAGGCCACACTTGGAGTACTGCGTTTGGTCCTGGTCGCCCTGGTGTAGGAAAGGTGAACCGGAAAGAGTGCAGACGGAAACTTACGAGGATGTTGCCAGGATTCGAGTGGCTGCATTGTGGAGACTGGGCTGGCGTGAGGAGATTATTCTTTGGAGAGCACGGGTGATATTATAGAGGTGGATAAAACCCCGAGGGGCATAGATAGAGTGAATCCGCACAGTCCTTTACCCCAGGGTCGGGAATCTGTGAACCAGAGTGCATAGGAGTGAGGTGAGAGTGGGTGGAGACGAGGGAGAGATAACAGAGAAGGAGTGGTGGAGAGCGGTGCAGGGAGGGGAGAAGAGTGGGAGAGATGGCGAGAAAGAAGGAGATTGATAGGGAAAGAGGATTGTAGGACAGTGTTCGGGGAATAGGATGCGACTAGCGGAGGAGAATGTTTGGGGATGGACAGATTGGGTGAAGAGGGAATTTCAGGATGACGTGTATAAGAGAGAGGAAGGGAGATGGGGGAGAAAAACGGATTGTAATGTGATTCAAGTTGGCCCTACGGACTGTTGACAGAGATCCCGGATCTTTTCAGGAATATCCGTGCACGAATGTGCACTCTTCTCGCAGATGAAACGGTGTTGACGCTCGCAATAGTTCCTCCATATGTGCGAGTTGCAGTTCACGCAGACGGACGTTCCACTGAAATACTTGTACAGAAGACGAGAAGCCACGTCCCTATCATAGAAGGTTAAAAAATTTCAACAGGGTCAAAACAGCTCCAGAAGGACACCTGAGACCGTCACCAAAATAATCCCACTTAATCTCACTTTCCACACAGCCCCGCATCGGACCACAAACTAATCCCACTGACCCACTTTATACCCACAGGCCCGTGTCAATCTCCAAACTGATTGCACTGCCCCACTCTCTCCCCCACAGCCATGTAACAGAATCCAATCTACTATCGCTCACTTCCCACATCCCCGGTGCGTCATCAAACTACTGCCACTGATCCATCACCAGTATATAGTCCAGTAACAACCCGATTCTCACCTATCCTCGCATTTTCCAATCCAGTATGCTGGGTATTGGTCGGCGAGAGCCTTGGAAACAACATTCTGCCAAATTAAATTTATTTAATTAATGTTAGGAAATGAGACTCTCTCAATCATTGAAACCGAGAGTAGGGAGCTTTACTCTGTGTCTGACCCCAGGAATATGTGATGGGACGGTGTGGAGTGAGCATCACTCTGTGTCTGCCCACGGGTGGGTGTAACGTGACGATGTGAAGCGAGCTTCACTCTGCGTCTAATCCCGGGAGAGATGATGGGACCGTGAGCAGTGGGCTTCACTCTGCGTCTGACGCCGGAAGTGTGTGAGGGAACAGCGTTAAGGGAGCTTTCCGGCGTCTGACCGCAGGAGTGTGCGACAGGTCGGTGTGTAGGAAGCTTCACTCTGTGTCAATCCCCGGGAGATGTGATGGGACTGTGTAGATGATGTTCACTCTGTGTCTCACCCCGGGAGTGTGTGATGAGACGGTCCGGAGGGAGATTCACTCTGTGTCTCACCCCGAGAATGTGTGATTGGACGGAGTGAAGTGCACTTCACTCTGTGTCTGACCCCGAGACTGTGATGGGACGTTGTAGAGGGAGAATCACTCTTTGTCTGACATCGGGAGTGTGTAATGGGACGGTGTGGAGTTAGCTTTGTTTTGTTTCTATCCCCGGGAGTGTGTGTGGAAGGAGCTTCACATTGTGTCTCACCCCGAGAGGTCATGATTATTGATATTTCTTCTCACAGTAAGACATACCTTTTCCTCGTTTGAATTTATTTCGAGGAGCCCTGCATCAAATTCTAAACAATATTCCCTCGCTCCATCATAAGATTTGACAAACGTGGATATGAAATAACACCGGTCTTCATTTTCGAACCAGTCCTGGGAACGTGTTTGCTCTGCAAGTCATGAACAAGATACCGTGAATCGTCCTCCATAAATCCCGTTGCACCGACTGGGATCTGAAAATAGTGAACCTCCCTCCATACAGTCCCATCACACACTCCCGGGGTCAGACACAGAGTTAACATCCCTCCACACGTTCCCATCACACTATCCGGCAGTCAGACACCGAGTGAGTCTCCCTCCGCGCCGTCCCATCACACACTCCCGGGGTCAGACACAGAGTGAATCTCCCTCCGCGCCGTCCCATCACACACTCACGGGGTCAGACACAGAGTGAAACTCCTTCCACACCGTCCCATCACACACTCCCGGGGACAGTCACAGAGTGAATCTCCCTCCACACCGTCCCATCACACACTGCCGGGGTCAGACACAGAGTGAAACTCCCTCCACACCGTCCCATCACACACTCCCGGGGTCAGACACAGAGTGAAACTCCCTCCACACCGTCCCATCACATACTCCCGGGGTCAGACACAGAGTGAAACTCCCTCCACACCGTCCCATCACACACTCATGGGGTGAGACACAGAGTCAATCTCCCTCCAGACAGACCCATCACAAACTCCCGGGGTCAAACACAGAGTGAATCTCCCTCCACAACGTCCCATCACACACTCCCGGGGTCAGACACACAGCTATCATCACTCCACACGGTCCCATCACACAATCCGGCTGTCAGACACTGAGTGAATCTCCCTCCACACAGTCCCATCAAAGTCACGGGTTCAAACACTGAGTGAAGCTCCCACTACAATGTCCTATCACCTACTCCCGTAGTCAGACACAGAGTGAATCTCCCTCCACACTGTCCCATCACACAATCCGGGGATCAGACACAGAGTGAATCTCCTTCCGCACCGTCCCGTCACACACTCCCGGCGTCAGACGCAGAGTGAACCTCCTTGCACACAGTCCTATCACAAACATCCGGGGTCAAACACAGAGTGACTCTCCCTCCATACCGTCCCATCACACACTCCTGGGGTCATTGTAGATCTTTCTCCGCATCGCCCCATCACACATTTCTGGGATCAGACGCAGAGCGAAGCTCTCTCCGCACAGTCACGTCACTCATCCCAGAAGTCAGAGAGAGAGTAAAGCCCGTGTCGCCCGAGCTATCACAGAGTTCTCATGTCAAACGCAGAGTGAAGCTCCTTATGCATGATCTCTTCCCACAGTCGGGGTTAGACGCAGATTAAAGTTATACACGTCGTGCCCCATCACACACTCCCGGGGTCAGACTGTAGGTGTCACTGTTTCCACACCGTCCCATCACACACTCCCGGAGTCAGACAGCAGGTTCGCTGCCTCCTTACCGTTCCATCTCACTTTCCACGGTCGGATATAGAGTGAAGCTCCCTCCACACCATCCAATCACACCGTCCCAGGATCAGACACAGAATACAACTCACTCCACAATGTCCCATCGCACACTCCCAGGGCAAGAGATGGAGTGAAACTCTCCACCTCCCCCCTCTCCCTCTCCCTCTCCCTCCTCCCCCCTCTCCCCACCGCCTCGTTGATGAGGAGCAGGGGGACGGGGGGATGTCGTCTCACCTCTTCTCCTGCTGAGATATTGGCAAATCTGAGCTTTGGTTTCGGTGATGGTCCTGTACTTCGTTTCGAGCTGATTGCATTCATGACGGAGTTCGATGTCTGTTTGATTCAGCTCGGTGAGTTCGGAATTGAGGACGGTAATGTTGTTTTCGAGTTTGGATAGGTTGTTGTTGAGGACGGAAAGATTCTTTAGACAGTTTCTCTGGGAGAGTTCCAGGCGGGAGTTCTCAGATGTCCTGGATTTAAGGGTTGAGTTCAGCTCATGGACTTGCTGTTGATATTGGCGTTGGGTCCTGTTCATCTCCTGATGTTGTTCCCAAAGTCTCCGGTAGTTTCGGTCGGAGGTGATCAGAGACTGACGAGTCTGTGATACTAAGAGTGATAGTAAGGGGTGTGTCAGTGACACGGTGTGAGGTGTGTCGGTGTCACAGTGAATTGTCTGTCGGTGTCAGATGACGGGAGTGTCTGTGTCACAATGAGAAGCCTGTCTGTCACAAGATCTGCGGAACTGTCAGTGTCACGGTGTTGGGAGTGTCGGGGTCACACTGAGGTGTGTGTTGGTGTCATAGTGAAGGGTGTGTCTCTGTCACAGTGAGGGGTGTGTGGGTGTCAAAATGAGGGGCCAGTTGGTGTCACAATGAGGGACCTGTCTGTGACTGGGTGCCACAGGGAAAGGCCTGTTTGTGTCACAGCGATGGACCTCTCTGTGACACAATGTGTTGAATGTTGGTCTGACAATCAGGGGCGTGTCGGTGCCACGGTGACTGCGTGACGGTGTCCATGTGAAGGGAGTGTCAGTGTTACGGTGTGGGGTGTGTAAGTGTCACAGTTTTGGTGTAATGGTGTGGAAAATGTTGCTGTCATGGATAGCGGTGTGTTGGTGTAATGGTGTGCTCTGGACAGTGTCACGGTCTTGGGAGTGTCGGTGTCACAGTGAGAGGTATGTCGGGGTTATCGTGAGTGTACTATTGTAATGGTCTTCTGTCATAATATTGGTAAGGTTCCTCTCTATGCTACGTTGAGGGTAACTTCTGTGTCATGGTAAGGGGCGTGTCGCTGTCACCGTGAGGGCCGTGTCACTGTCACTGTGAGGAAAGTGTTGTTGTCACGGTGAGGAACATGTCGCTGTCAAAGTGAGGGCCGTGTCGCTGTCACGGTGAGAGTGTGTCGGTGTCACACTGAGGGGCGTGTCGGCGTAACTGTGAAGGGCATTTCGGTGTCACGGTGAGGGCATTGTCGGTGTCACAGTAAGCTTTTACATTCCACCCTGTTAGTTTCCGGTCTGACTTCACCCGGGGCCCGTTCGACTTACCACTAATGGACAGCCCGACAACTATCGCGATAAGGGCGCATGTAACTAGGCAGAGTATGGAGAACTCACGGTGCGATCTATTTCCGATGTTCTCTTTCGGCTCCTGTTTATGCGCACCTGTAGAGAGAACATTCAGCGTGTGTGTGAATTCAGCCGTCTCCCCCACTGTTTTTCCCTTCCACCCACCATCCGCACTCTCTCCTTCCACCACGATCACCCCTCCCTCTCTCAATCTCATCTACTGTCAGCCGTCATCGTTGAGAGTCCAACTTCCCTGACTTGGCAGAGTCTGACAGATGTCTAACCGATTCCAGAGATCAGTCAGATCTCCACCGAGTCTCTTCCGCTCCAGAGGAAGCAACCCAGGTGTCCGACCCCTCGTTGTAAAACATGCCATGGAATCCAGGCAGCGTCTTGTTAAGTCTCTCCTGCGGCTGCCAAACGCCTTGACATGTTACTGATAATGTGGTGACCGGAACTGTATACTATACACCTGATTCAGCCTTAGCGGTGATATTTATATCGTTGCAACATAACTCCCTGACATTTGTACTCAATGCCCCGAACAATAAAGGGAAGAATGCCAAAGGTCTTCTTAACCATCCCATTAAACTGTGCAGACACGTTCAGGGAGCGATGAACATGGACCCCGAAGCTGCTGTAGGTTTTCCATCTTTCTATGTTTAAACACTGTTTTGGGTCGTGGCTTTCACAGTGCGTCATTTCTTTCATTTCACCGACCAAGCCGCAATATTTTAGGTTTGTCCGGGTTAACCTCCATCTGCCCGGTCTCCAAACCATTTATGTAACTGATCTACGTCCCACTGAATTCTTTGCCAGTCTTCTCCGCTCTCCACAGCAATACCTCTCGCCGTATCATCTGCAAACCTAACAACCCACCCACCTACAAATTCATCCAGATCATTTAAATGCATTTTGGAGCCAAGAGGTAATGTTGCAGCTATATAGGCCCTGGTCAGACCCCACGTGGAGTTCTGTGATCACTTCGGGTCACCTCACTATAGGGAGGACGTGGAAACAATAGAAAAGGTACAGATGAGATTTGCAAGGATGTTGCCTGGATTAGGGAGCATGCCTTATGAGAAAAGGTTGAGAGAAATTGGCCTTTTCTCCTTGGAGCGACGGAGGATGAGAGGTGACCTGATAGAGGTGTATAAGGTAATGAGAGGCATTGATCGTGCGGATCGTCAGAGGCTTTTTCCCAGGGCTAAAATGGCTAGCACGAAAGTGCATAGTTTTAAAATACTTGGAAGTAGGTACAGAGGAGAAGTCGGGGTACGTTTTTTACGCAGAGAGTGGTGACTGCGTGGTGCAGGCCGTGGCGATGGCGGAGGCGGTACCGATAGGGTCTTTAAAGAGACTCCAGGATCGCTACATGAAGCTTAGAAAAATAGAGGGCTATGGGTAAAGCCCAGGTAGTTGTAAGTTAAGGACAAGTTCGACACAGCTTTGTGGGCCGAAGGGCCTGTATTGTGAAGTATGTTTTCTATGTTTCTATGTTTCTGAACCACCCATTTACAATTTCGTCCAGATAATTTATGTAGATCACAGACAGGGATTTAACTGGGGAGCCGAGTGACAACCTTTTATTGCCCAGATGGCGCTCAGTCTGTGGAATGAGCTGACAGTGGAAGGGGTCGAGGCAGATACATTAGAAACCTGGTCACTTGGGAGAATGACGCGCGATCTCTCCAAAATGACGTCATTTCTGCGAGCTCTGACCTGTTTGTGCAGTGGTTGGCAGCCCGCCGGGTCCCGAGGCAATGGGAGGATCTTCGTCCTCATCGATGCGGGGTTCCTCTTTCCGAAAGTTCAGCTCTGAGTAGGTGGAGGTCAGATCGTCTGGGGGAGAGAGTCGGACAGGCAGGTGAGGAAGAGAGTCAGAACGGTAGAGAATGGGAGAGAGAAAGAAGAGAGGGGGAGAAAAAAGAGAAAATGTGGCAAGTGAGGAGGAAAAAGGTGGTTAGACAGCATGGGGGTGGGGTGAGACAGATGAGAGACACGGGGACGCAGAAGAGGAGAGCGATGGACGAGAGAGGAGTAGACAGCGATAGGGGCGATGAGAAGAAAATGCAAGTGGAAGAATGGGGAGGGAGAAGGGCGTGAGAGAGGCGGAGACAGAGTGGGAGAGAGACGGGAGAGAGTAGGGGAACAGTGAGATGACGGAGAGAGGTGTGAGAGAGCGCGAAAGAGAAGGGGATTGAGAAGGGTGAGTGAGAGGAAGAGAAAAGTGGAAGAGGGATGAGGAAGAGATTTTGACAGAGAGAAGAAAGAGCGAAGGGTGAGAGCGTCGGGGAAAGGAAGGGAGGCGTCGATAGAGGGGAAGAGAAGGCGCAAGGGGAGATGAGCGGCAAATTTAGGGACAAAGAGAGTTGTGGAGGCCGGGAGGGGTGGACGGGGGGTTGAGGGAGAGAGTGAGCAGAGAGAGACGGAAAGATCGCGAGGGGAAGATCGAGAATGCAAAAGACACTGACTTTGATTGAGGAGAGACGGGAGGGAGAGGGGACAATGAGAGAGGGTGAAGAGAATGAGTCAGTGGGAGACAGCAGATAAAACAGGGAGAGAGGAGGGGAGAGAGGGAAAGAGCGGAGGAAGGAGAGGGTGGGAGGAGGTGACGGAGGGGACAGAAAGGGAAAGTGGGAAATGCGGTGGGTTAAGAAAAGGGAGAAAGTGGTTAAGGTTTTACACCGCGCTCCCCCCTCACCGTCTCTCCCACTGTGTCCCTCCTCACCTACACGGCGCGCACTCATCTCCGCCTCCTCACCAACAACACCCCCCCCGCACCCTCACCCGCCCCCCTGCCCACCTCCGCCAAGAGCGCTTGCTGCTCATTGCCTCTTCCTCCACAGGGCACATCCAATTCTATCCCTCCTCACAGACCCTTCGCCTCAAACTATCCCATGGCGCTCCCACTATACAGCCCCTCACACAAAGATCCCCAAACCCCCATCGTCACTCCCGCGCGTTCACTCTTTCCGATGCTCAGACAGGGTATCACAAGGGACAACTGTGCGTTTGCCCTGAATATCTCGGTAGGATTAGATGCATCAGCTAAACACAGTCAAACCAAAAAGGATGAAACTGACCTTCATCTGTCTGGACCCTGAGCGCTGAGAGTGTCTTGACATTAAGTTCCGCGTACGATTCATCAGGTTCAGCTGGGGACAGAACAGGGAGAGTCAGAAACAGGGTGAGGCTCCCTCCACACCGTCCCATCACACGCTCCCGGGGTCAGACACAGAGTGAAGCTCCCTCCACACCGTTCCATTACACACTGCCGGGGTCAGAGACAAAGTGAATCTCCCTCCAAACGTCCCATCACACACTCCCGGGTTCAGGCACAGAGAGAGGCTCGCTCCACACCGTCCATTCAGACACTCCCGGTGTCAGACACAGAGTGAAGCCCCCTCCACACCGTCCCATCACACACTCCTGGGGTCAGACACAGAGTGAATCTCCCTCCCTCCGTCCTATCCCGCACTCTCGGGGTCAGACACAGAGTGAAGTTCCCTCCCTCCGTCCCATCCCGCACTCTCTGGGACAGTCACAGAGTGAAACTCTCTCTACACTGTCCCATCACACACTCCCGGGGCCAGACACAGGGTGAATCTCCCTCCACAGGTCTCTCTGCCCCCCCTCCTCACCTGGGGAAGGGGACCGTGCGTCCGTTTTTGTGAACTTCACATTTATGTAAGTCTCGCTGTCGTCCATCCTGTCGAGGGTCCTCTGCGTTTCTGAGCTCAGAAAGGGGAAGCAACCGTTGGCAGAGGAACCCTGTGCTGACAAGCGTGTCCGACCGAACAGCAACAAACAACAGATGAGCAGCTGTTAAAGAGAGGAACTGAGAACAGGCGGAGGAAGTATGGGGAGGAGAGAGGATGAGGACTTTGGTGAAAGCGTTCAGAGTGGTGGGGAAGAGTAGGGAAAGTGGGGAGAAAGACGGGGGAGGTAGAGAGAGAGAGGGGAAGGTTGGTCGTTAGCGGAGAGTGAAGCGGGTGACAGGGAATGTTTGGAAAGAGGGAACTGAGAGCGATAGACATGAGGAAAGTAGGGAGCGAGAAAGGGAAGAAATTGAGAGGTGGAGATTTGGAGAGATTGCGAGGGAGACGGAGAAAAGAGAGGGCGATCGAACGTGGTGAAGAGTGTTGACAGAGATGGAATGAGATGGAACGGAGAGGAAGACAGGGAGGAGAGAGTGAACGATATAGAAAGGAAACGAGTGCAAGAAGGGTAGAGATGAGGGAGATGGAATGTTGACGATGGAGGGAGTGAGGAATCGAAGGTGGAGGGGGGAAGGACAGGAAGGAGCGAAGTCGAGAAGGAGGACAGGAATGAGGAAGGAGGGACTTTCGGAGAGATTAGTGTCGTTCATACAGAGCCGCTCTCGTCCTGGAGATTTGCACCCCGTGGTTGGGCCCTAATTTGCGCGTTGGACGCTCCCACAGCTCCTGACCATCGCCGGGGCTAGAAACCACGTCTCTGGGACAAAGCCCCATCATCAACCGAGGTGAATGAGCCCCCTCACTCGGTGTGAGGTGAGCAGCACACTTCGAAACTCGTTCAGCGCACTCTTTCTTTCCTTCCTTAATCAGTGGCATTCTCTCTCTCTCTCTCTCTCTCTCTCACACACACACACACACACACACACACACACACACACACACACACACACACACAAACACACACTAACACACTTTCTCTCTCAGCTCTTCCTCTCTCCGCCATCACTCTCTCCATCTCCCCATCTCTCTCTGTCTCCCATTCTCTCCCACCTTCCTCCCCTTCCCTCCGCCTTATCCCGTCTCTCCCTTCTCTCCACTCCATTCTCTCCCACCTTCCCCATTACCTGATCCTACTCTCTCACCCACCTGCCCCACACCGATTTTCCTCTCTAACACCCCCACCCACATCCCACCCGTCGCAGTTACCGAGAGATATCCCGACCCGCCCACCCATTTCACCCTAACGAGGAAGATTCCCACATTTTCGGTCCCGTCCCTTCCGCCTTTCCGGCGATGGTGGGTAGGGGAGAGATTGGACGCCATCTGGCCCAGGACAGCCGGCAATCTCTCTGCTGCTCCCTCCTGTCTCAAATCTCCCAATAACCGCCATCCACGCTCTTTCGGTCGTTTCGTCTCTTCTCCTTTTACACAATCCCTCACTTCCCGCTCTCCATAACGCAGGAACACACCTTGCCTGCATCAGACACAGAGTGAATCTCCCTCCACACCGTCCCATCACACACTCCCGGGGTCAGACACAGAGTGAATCTCCCTCCACACCGTCCCATCACACACTCCCGGGGTCAGACACAGGGTGCATCTCCCTCCACACCGTCCCATCACACACTCCCGGGGTCAGACACAGAGTGAATCTCCCTCCACACCGTCCCATCACACTCTCCCGTGGTCAGACACAGAGTGAATCTCCCTCCGCACCGTCCCATCACACACTCCCGGGGTCAGACACAGAGTGAATCTCCCTCCACACCGTCCCATCACATACTCCCGGGGTCAGACACAGGGTGCATCTCCCTCCACACCGTCCCATCACACACTCCCGGGGTCAGACACAGAGTGAATCTCCCTCCCCACCGTCCCCTTGTTTCGCGTTCTTTGTCAATGAAAAGTATAGTTTTCTCGCGGTGTAGGGTCACAGTTTTAAGGTGCTTGGAAGATGGTTGTCGGAGGTATTATTTTTTTTTCATACAGAGAGTGGTGGGTTGCTGCAGAGAGAGAATGCACTTCCAGCGATGGTGGTCGAGACGGATCCAATGGGGTCTTTTAAGGGACTATTAGATAGGAACTTTGTTGTATGATTTTGATCATGGAATTGACCCCTACGCCTACTTTCGTTTCATCCGCAAACATTGCCGCAAAGCCATCTAATCCAATAAATCATTGGCAAGCAATCTGATAAGTAGCGGTCCCACATGTGCGCATGCGCCGGTCGTGCATTCAGCCTGTTACAGCCGTTCCGATTGAATTCTTACTTTTTCCTTCTTACTTTTAACTTACGTTATTTTTGCATTTTTTTTTTCACGATAACACGTCGAAGCTGCACCCTCTCTGACATGCTGGTATAGAGAGTTTTATTTGGGTTTCCAACGCTGGAAATAGTTACATCCCGATCTATCTATCTATCTATCTGAATCTGACTCCCTGACGAACACCACCAGTCACTGGCAGCCAATTAGAGAAGGCCCTTTTAATTCTCACTCGCTGCCTTCTGCCTGTCAGCCGTTCCTCCGGAAATGCCTTTGTCTTTCCTGTAAAGCTGCAAGATTTTATCTTGTTAAGCAGCCTCAGGCATGGTACTTTATCAAATGCATTCTGGAAGTCGGATAAATGACATCCATTGCCTGGGCTTTGTCCACTCTGCTGGTTACTTCCTCACAGAACTCTAACAGATTCGTCAGGCAAGATTTCCCTTGATAGAAACCAAGCTGACTTTGACTTATTTTATCATTAGCCACCAAATGCCTCCCAACCTCAACTTTATTAATGGACTCCAATACTTCCCCAACCATTGAGGTTGGGCTAACTGGCTTATAATTCCCTTTATTTGGCCTTCCTCACTTCTTAAAGTGTGCCGTGACAATTCCAATCTTCCAGTCCTCCGAGGCCATGCCAGAATCAAGTGTTTTTTTTGAAAGATCACGAACAATGCATCGGTTATCTCTTCAGCAACCACTCTCAGGACCCTGGGATGTAGTCCGTCTGGCCCAGGTGACTTATCCATCTGAAGGCCTTTGAGTTTGCCAGGCACTCGTTCCTTTGTAATCGCAATGACACTTACTCCTGCTCCCTGACACTGACGGACCACTGGCACGCTGCTAATGTCTTCCACAGTGAAGACTTATGGAAAGTACTCATTAAGTTCAGTTGTCATTTCTTTGTCACCAAATACAACATCACGACTCTCATTTTCCCATGGTTCAATATCAACTCGCAATTGCTCATTACTCTTTCAATAACTTTAAAAAGAACTGTTACTATCCTGCTTTATGTTATTGGCTTGTTTGCCCTCACATTTCATCTTTTCCCTTCTTATAGCTTTTTTTTAACCTTTTGTTGGATTTTAAAAGGGTCACAATCATCCAACTTTCCACTCATTTTTGCTCTTTTCTATGTCCTTATATTGACTTTCATGCAGTCCTTAATTTCCTTTGTCAACCACGGTTGCTCTCCTAGCCGTTTGAGAACAACGTCCTCGGTGGGAAATAACTGTCCTGCACCTTATGAACTATTCCCCGAAATCTCAGCCGTTCTGCTCTGCCGTCAACCACTCCAGTATCCTCCTCCAATCCGTCTGGTCAAGATCCTCTCTCAGGCCTCTGTAAGCCCCTTTGTTGCATTGCGATACTGACTTACGCTTCTGCCTCTCAAGTTGCAGAAGGAACTCAATCATAATCTGATCACTGTCGCCTAAGGGTTCCTTTGCATTAAGCTCCCTAATGAGATATGCGTCATTACTCAACACTCGATCTACGATAGCCTTTCCCGAGCAGGCTTAAGCACCAGTTGCTCTAAAAAGCCTTCTCATGGGCATTCAACAAATTCCATCTCCTGCGATTTGGCACAACCTGATTTTACCAAACGCTTGCAGATTGAAGTCCCCTCCCCATTACAATTGGGTCATTGCTCTTATTACATTCCCTTCTCAGCTCCCTTTGCAGTTTCAACCCCACACATTCCCTGCAATTTGGAGGCCTATATGTGATTTCCCTTTTTTTTTTACCCTTGCAGTTCCTTAACTCCACCCACAAAGATTCGACATTCTCTGACCCGATGTCACCTTTTTCTCAGGATGATTCTGGGACGATTCCGGAAGACGGGAAAATTGCAAATGTCACTCTACTCTTCAAGAAGGGAGTTTGAGCAGAAGAAGGGAAATGATAGGCCTGTTGGCCTGGCCTCAGTGGTTGGGAAGATGTTGTAATCAATGGTTATGGGTGAGGTTTCGGGTGACTTTGAAGCACATGATAAAATAGGCACAGTCAGCATGGTTTCCTCAAGGGAAAATCTTGCCTGACAAATCAGCTGGAATTATTTGAAGAAATAGCAAGCAGAATAGACAAAGGAGAGTCGGTTGCTCTCATGTACTTTGATTTTCAGAAGGCCTTTGACATGGTGCCACACATGAGGCTGCTTAACAAGCTAAGGGCCAATGTTATTACTGGAAAGATTCCAGCATGGTGTGGAGGGAGACTTACTCAGCTTCTGACGCCGGGAGTGCTTCACGTCCATCCCCCTCTCTCCCCCTCTCTACACTCCCTCTGCCTCCTCACTCCGCCTTTTACTCCATGGCTCCTCCGTGCCCCATCCCCATTTTCTGGTTCTCTTCTCCCTTCCTCTGCCCCTCCCTCTCCCCTCTGCCATCTCCTCCCTCTCTGTCCCCTCTCCCTGCCTCTAGTCCACTTTCATGCCTCTATGCTCCCCTCATTCCTTCTCTCCAACGTCTCTCACCCCCTATGGACGTGGATCTACCGATCCCTGTGTTCCCCCTCACTGCTGAGAGCCCTGCCCTTAACCCTGAACTCCGCCTTCCAGTTCGACCATTCAAAGTGAACCCCCTTTACACTTCACAGTATTGAACGGCATCTGCCACGTCCCTGCCCAGCTCTGCATCCCGTCAATGTCCCACGACAACCCAACATACTTTGCCCAATGCCAGCAGTTTTTGATGCCATCTTCAAACTCACTACCCGACCCTTCCAGTTCTCTTGCAGGTCATAAAAAAAAAAAACACAAAGGTGGAAGGGGGTGGCGGCAAGGTGGCGTAGTGGTTAGCATGACGATTTACAGTTCTGGTAACCCAGGTTCAATTCCTGCCGCTGCCTGTAAGGAGTTATCACGTGACAGCGTGGGTTTCCTCCGGCTGATCCGGTTTTTCTCCCACATTCCAAAGACGTGCCAGGTAGCATGTTAGCAGATCTTTCTAAACCAGGCAGGAAATTGCAGACGTCTTGCAGATGAAATAATTCTCCCTGGAGCAGCCGGAACGGCCGGGGTAGGAGGCACAGCGCTTGAAGACTGGTTCTAGTGGATTGTACAGCAAATTGTTTTCTGCTGTCCCACTGTGAAATGGAACAGGTAGGAAGCAGAGGTTTCATTTGCCCTCGGTAAATCACTGATCGGCGAGATTAACCGTCGAGGGTGTTAACAGTTCCAATCCGGGTACCGCATTTTCTCCTCACAGTCGCAGGGCAGTCCCCTTCAACCCTGCATCAGTCCCAAACCAATCCCACACTCCCCTCTCTCCCCCACAGCTACTTCTCGTCTATAGACTATCCCGCTGTCCCTCTTTCAACCCACCGAGCTGCCTCTCAGTCCCCAGAGTAATGCACTGCCCCACTCCCTCACCTGAACCCCGTGTCTGTTCCCAAACTAATCCCACTCCCCGCTGTCTCGCTACAGCTCCGTGTCGGACACCACACTAACCGCAAAGCCATCTGTACCACAAAATCATTGACAAGGAATGTGATAAGTTGCAGTCCCAATACTGACTCCGTGACGAACACCACTAGTCACTGGCAGCCAACTAGAGAAAGCCCCTTACATTCCCATTGGCTGCCTCCTGCCTGCCAGACATTCCTCTAGACATGTCACAGTCATTGCTGAAACGCCGTAGGATTTTATGCTGCTAAGCAGCCTCAGGCATGGCGCTTTATCAAATGCCTTTTGGAATGCCAGTCAATGATATCAGCTGCCTGTGCTTTGTCCAATCTGCTGGTTACCTCCTCAAAGAACTCTAACAGATGTGTCAGGCAAGATTTCCCTTGACAGGAACCAAGCTGACTTTGACTTATTTGATCATTAGTCACTAAGTTCCTCGCAACCTCAAATTTATTAATGGACTCCAGCACTTCCCCAAACACTGACTTCAGGCTAACTGGCAAATAATTTCCTCGCTTTGGTCATCCTCATTTCTTAAAGTATACAGTGACATTTGCAATCTTCCAGTCCTCCGGGACCATGCCAGAATCAAGTGAGTTTTGAAAGATCATGACCAATGGATCCGTTATCTCTTCAGCAACCTCTCTCAGGACTCTGGGATGTAGTCCACCTGGCCCAGGTGACTTATCCACCTGAAGACCTTTGAGTTTGCCAGGCACTTTTTCCATTGTAGTCGCAATGACACTTATTCCTACTCCCTGACACTCACGGACCACTGGCACACTGCTAGTGTCTTCCATAGTGAAGACTGATGGAAAGTACCCATTAAGTTCATCTGTCATTTCTTTGTCGCCCATTACTACCTCACCACTCTCATTTTCCAGAGGTTCAATATTAACTCGGAACTCCCCATTACTCTTCATACATTTTGTTTTAAGTGTTAGTATCCTGCTTTATGTTATTGGCTTGTTTGCCCTCATATTCCACCTTTTTCCTTCTTATTGTTTTTTAGTTGCCTTTTGTTGGATTTTAAAAGTGCAGCAATCATCCACCTTCCCACTTACTTATGCTACCTTCTATGCCTTTTCCTTGGCTTTTATGCAGTCCTTAATTTCCTTTGTCAGCCACGGTTGCCTACACCAGCCGTCTGAGAACAACTGCTTCTGTGGGACATATCTATCCTGCGCCTTATGAAATATTCCCGACATTCAGCCATCTCTGCTCTGCCGTCATCCCCGCCAGTATCCTCCTCCAATCCGCCTGGGCAGGCTCCTCTCTCATGCCTCTGACGGACACCACACTAAGCGCAGTCTCCCATTCTTTTCCCGCAGCGTAGTGTAGGTCACCACACTAGTCCCACTGTCCCACTCTCCACCTCACACCCTGTATCAGTCAGAAGAATAATCGCACTGCCGCACTATCTCCCCGCAGCCCCATCTCAGTCCCAAAAGAAATGACATCGTCCCGCTCTCTCCCCAGAACCCTCAATCAGTCCCCATACTAATCACCTTGCCCACTCTCCCGGTCGAGCCCCAAGTCAGTCCCCAAACTACTCGCACTGCCCATGCCCTCACCACAGCACCCTGTAAGACTCCAAACTGAACCCACTGCCCCCCTCTCCACACAGCCGTCAGTCATTGAGAACCTCACATGCATAGGCATTTTCCAATCCATTTACGTCAGCTTCCATCTAAGTTTTGGAAACAAGATCCTGGTAAATACATTTTCTTTCGTTACCACTCTGCATGGAACGTTATCGTTGGACCCTGGAAGTGTATAATGCAATAGGGCGGAGGGAACTTCACACTGCTTCTACCCGGTGGTGTGTGATGGGGTAGTGTGGAGGGAGATTCACTCTGTGTCTGACCCCGGGAGTGTGTGATGGGACGGAGTGGAGGGAGCTTCACTCTGTGTCTGACGCCGGGAGTGTGTGATGGGACGGTGTGGAGGGAGTTTCAATCTATGTCTCTCCCGGGAGTGTACGATGAGGCGGTCTGTAGCGAGCATCACTCTGTGTATGATCCCGGGAGCTTGTAGTGCGACGGTGTAGAGGGTGATTCACTCTGCGCCCGAGCCCAGGGTTGTGTCATGGGGTGGAGTGTGGAAGCTTCACTCTGCATGACCCGTTGAGTGTGTAATGGGACGGTGTGGAGGGAGATTCACTCTGTGCCTGACCCTGGGAGTGTGTGATGGGACGCTGTGGAGGGAGCTTTACTATTTGTCTGATCCCGGGAGTGTGTGATGGGACCGTGTGGAGGGAGCGTTACTATTTATTTGACAGCGCAGGTGTGTGATGGGAAATTGTGGAGGGAGTTTCTCTGTCACGCCTCGTGGGTGTGCGATGGGACGATATGGAGGGAGCTTTACTATTTGTCTGATCCCGGGAGTGTGTGATGGGACGCTGTGGAGGGAGCGTTACTATTTATCTGACAGCGCAAGTGTGTGATGGGAAAGTGTGGAGGGAGTTTCTCTGTCACGCCTCGTGGGTGTGCGATGGGACGATATGGAGGGAACGTGACTCTATATGAACCATGAAGTTTATGATGGGACGGTGTGGAACGAGTGTCACTTTCTGCCTCACCCCGGGAGTGTGTGATGGGACGGTGTGGAGGGAGGATCGCTCTGTCAGGCCCCGGGCAGTTTGCGGACATCCTCACGTGGTATGGCACATACCTTTTCCTCGATTGAGTTCATTTCCAGCAGCTTTCAACCGCACTTCGAATATCTTTGCTTCGCTCCAGCGTGAGATTTTGCCACCGTCGATATGAAATAACAAGCGCCTCTCCTGTTGACCCACCCCTGGAAACACATCTGTTCTGTAAATGAGGAACAGAGAACAGTGAGTGACGATATTGGGTTTTGCTGACCGAGAACTTTGAACCCACAGGGAGTCTTCATGTTGTTTCTGATATAAATAGTCGCGAGTACACTCACGAAAGGGAGATTACCCTGTAGCCATCCAGTTTTCGCAGAATCGCTCACTTTCGATAACTGGCCTAATGATTTACACACTAAGTTCAGGAACAGCTTTTACCCCTCAACCATCAGGAATGAGGTCAGAAGCCTCAGGACTCACACCACCATGCTCAGGAACTGTTACTGGGGGAGATTCAGAAGGGAGTTCTCGGAAGTCCTGGATTCCAGGGTTGAGTTCACCTCATGAATCTGTTGACGATATAGGCGCTGGGTCCTGTTCGCCTCCTGACGTTGTTCGCAAAGTTTCATTCACAGATGATCATAGACTGACGAGTCTGTAACACTGAGAGTGACGGTCAGGGGGAGAGTCAGTGGCACCGTGTTGGTGGGGGCGGGCGTTTCAGATTGTGGTGTGTTATCTACCCCTAGGGTTCATATTGTCTGTGGACTGTCACTTTAAGGAGAAAGAGGGAACCGAGACTGACTGTTTGGCTCTGTGTTAATTTCTACTGTCTGCAGAATTGCCTCGTAGCTCTGGTGACCAGCTCGTGTTATGTATTCTCTGCAGCGTGTTTACTTTTTTACAGGACAGTTACAGACAGAGAGAAACACATATTCAGACTCAAGATGGGTTCCGTCAATTAAAGACAACAGTGAGGATCTTCCAGTGACGTCATCGTCCAAAATGGCAGCTTGAATGAACAGCTACTCCGGAAAAAATAACGCATATATTGCCGCGTTCATTTATCAAATATAAGATCTTCCAAAAATATCTGAATTGATAAGGGGGGCAAGAACGGAGAAAAAGAATGGAGATAAAAAAGGAATCAGTGCGGAGCCTATGGACGGGAGAGGTACAACACGTGTCTCTACTACTCGAACGCGTGCTCGCCAGGCTGACGATGGGCCTCGTTCAGGTGAAGCGGCGATCATGATAAAACCTCTGGAAGAGATACGGGGAATACAAAGAGATATAAACGAGCAACTCAATGATATCAAGTCACAGCTTGACACCGTCAATCAAAAAATAACGGTGCCTGAGACTCGAATTGAGAAGGTGATGTGATGGTGTGCAGGGAGCTTCACTCTGCGGCTGAGTCCGGCGATGTGTCATGAGACGGCGTGGAGGGAGCTTCACTCCGTATGACCCGGTGAGTGTGTAATGGGACGGTGGGGAGGGAGCTTCACTCACTTCCGACACCGGCAGTATGTGATGGGGCGATGTGTAGCAGCTTCAATCTGAGTCTGATCCAGGTATGTGTGATGAGACGGTGTGGAGGAAGCTTCACTCTGTATGACACCGGGAGGGTGTGATGGGACGGTGTGGAGGAAGCTTCACTCTGTATGACACCGGGAGAGTGTGATGGGACGGTGTGGAGGAAGCTTCACTCTGTATGACACTGGGAGGGTGTGATGGGACGGTGTGGAGAGAGCGTCACGTTGTGTCTGACCCCGGGAGTGTGTGATGAGACGGTGTAGAGGAAGCTTCACTCTGCGTTTCATCCCGGGAGTGTGTGATGGGACGGTGTGGAGGGGGATTCACTCTGTATCTGATCCAGTAATATTGCGATGGGACAGTGTGGAGGGATTTCTACTCTGTGTCTTTTTCCCGGGATGGTGTGATGGGACGGTGGGGAGGGAGCTTGACTACTTGTCCGTCCCCGGGAGTGTGTTACGGGACGGTGTAGAGGGAACTGACTCACTGTCTGATCCGGCAGTGTTTGATGGGATGACGTGCAGTGGCTTCGTTCTGTGTCTGATCCCAGGATGTGTGATGGGACGGTGTGGGCGGAGATTCACTCTTTATAACACCGGGAGTGTGTGATGGGATGGTGTGGAGGGAGATTCACTCTGTGTCTGACCCCGCGAGTGTGTGATGCGACGGTGTGGGCGGAATTTCACTCTTTATGACACTGGGAGTATGTGATGTGACGGTGTGGAGGGAGCTTCAGTCTGTACTACCACGGGAATGTGTGATGGGGCGGTGTTCAGGGAGCTTCACTCTGTGTCTGACCACGGGGGTGTGCGATAGGACAGTGTGGAGGGATTTCCACTCTGTGTCTTTTTTTTTCCCGGGATGTTGTGGTGGGACGGTGTGAAGGGAGCTTCACAATTTGTCTGACCCCTGGAGTGTGTGATGCGTTGGTGTGGGGTAGCTTCACTCTGTTTCTGATCCTGTGATTGTGCGATCGGACTGTGCGGAAAAAAAAAAAAGTTTCACTCTGTGTCTGTCCCTGGCAGTGTGTGATGGGTGAGTGTGTGGGGAGATGTACTCTGTGTCTGACCTCGGCAGTCTCTGCTGGGACGGAATAGTGGGAGCTTCACTCTGTGTCTGATCCCAGAAGTGTGTAATGGGTCGGTGTAGAGGGGGCTTAACTCTGTGTCTGATCCCGTGATTGTGCGATGGGACAGTGTGGAGGGAGCTTCCCTCTCTGTTTGACCCTGGGAGGGTATGATGGAACGGTGTAGAGGGAGCTTTACTCTGTCTCCGACCCCGGGTGTATGCAATGGGACGGTGTGGCGGGAGCTTCACTCTGAGTGATCCCTGAAGCGTGTGATAGGACGGTGTGGAAGGAGCTGCATTAGTGTCTGGCCCCGGGAGCGTGTGAAGGGACGTTTTGGAGGGAGCTTCACTCTGTCAGGCCCCGGGTAGTTTGTGGCCATTCTCACGTGCTCTGTCACATACCTCTTCCTCGATTGAGCTAATTTCCAGCAGCTTTGAGCCACCCTTCGAACATTTTTTCTTCGCTGCAGCGTGAGATTTTGCCACCGTGATAAGAAATAACAAGCACCTCTCCTGTTGACCCATCCCTGGCAACACGTCTGTTCTGTAAATGGGGAGCAGAGAACAGTGAGTGACGATATTGGGTTTTGCTGACAGTGAAACTGTGTCCCCACAGGGACCCTTCATGTCGTATCCGTATAAATAGTTACGAGTATATTCAGGGAAGGCAAATTTACCCTGCAACTATCCATTTTTCGCAGACTTGCTCACTATAGATAATTGGCCTCATGATTTACACTCAATGTTATGGAACAGTTGTTGCCCCTCAACCATCATGGAAGAAGGTCCAGGAGCCTCAGGAGTCTCACAACCAGTTTCAAGAAGATATACTATCCCTCAACGATCTGAAGGGTGGTACAGGAGCCTCAGGACTCACACCACCGGGTTCAGGGACAGTTATTACCCAACAAAAATCAGGAAGAAGGTACAGGAGCCTCAGAGCCCTACACTACCAGGTTCTGGAAAATTATTACCACTCAACCATCAGGATGGGTGTCTAGGAGCCTCAGGACTCAGACATCCAGGTTTCCTAACGGTTGCTACCCCTGAACCATCATGAAGGAGGTAAAAAAGGCTGAGGTCTCAGGCGGTCACCCATCCAAGTACTGACCAGGCCTGAGCCTGCTTAGCTTCGGAGCAGAGGGAGCTGGGGTTACATGTCCACTTACTTTTATGGGTACTGTAATGGGGACCCCCAACTCACAGGGAGGAAGAGCTATCCCCCACGGACTGATGTTTCCTCTAGCTGAACCCAGGTTCATCTAGAGACCCCAGCCTTGGAATCACACCTTCGTGGCATTTTGTATTATTATTCGCGATTCTTGGTTCTAATTTGTTCAGGCAGTAGATCGATTAAGCTTTATTCTGCTAATTTCAATGATATATTGACAGATGAATACACATGGCTAATGACAAAGTACAATTCATTTCTTTTAATGTCACTGGACTGTCAAATCCAATCAAACGCTGCAAAATTCTATCTAAAATGAATAAAAAAGAACAAGCCCATGTACTATATTTACAGGAAGCTCACTTCAGTGATAAATAGCATGGAAAACGAAAAAGAATGGGCTTCACTAATTTGTTTTTCTCCTCATATAAATCAGGACATGAGAGAGGGGTTGTTATTCTTAGCTCAAGCAAGCTAAATTTCGAAAAAGTATCCGAAATGGAATATAAGGAGGGCAGATATATTCTGGTAAGGGGGAATATAGATGGAAATTCAGATACCCCGTTGAATATAAAAGCGCACCCAGGAAGTGGCAATTCGTTTCTTTCATAAAATTACTAATATATTGGAATGGAAACAGAGGGTCTCCTGATATGTGGAGGAGGCGTAGATCTACAATTACACCCAAATTTAGATTCTTCCGATAGAAAAGCCTATGATACAAAATCCTAACATCAGAAAGTTAATACACTTTTTGAGAAAGTTGGCTTAATAGATATATGGTGGGACCTTTCCCCGACAAAAGGGATTACATTCAATATTCTGTCCCACTTTTTGTATATACAAGTACAGACTACTTAATGTGTCAGTGCGTGGCCAAGTGGTTGAGGCGTCGGTCTAGTGAACTGAAGGTCGCTGGTTCGATCCTCAGCTGTGGCAGCCTGTTGTGTCTTTGAGCAAGGCACTTAACCACACGGTGCTCTGCGGCGACACCGGTGCCAAGCTGTATCGGCCCTATTGCCCTTCCCTTGGACAACATCGGTGGCGTGGAGAGCGGAGGCTTGCAGCATGGACAACTGCCGGCTGTCTTTGTTAGGAGAAAATTAGAATTCGAACTTTTGACCCGCAATTTGACTGTAAGAAAAGGTGGGGCCCGTTACTATCATTTGATTTGAGTTAATTAAGATGATACCCTTCTGTTTCTTGTGTAATCGGATTCTGTTGGTGGATTGATTTTTTGTTCATTTATGGAAGCGTGTATGGCGTACAGCTCCGGGATTGTGCTACCAAAGATTTTTTTTAATGTTTTTTTCGGTCAGTGTTTTTTTTTTTTATTTTTGGTTTAGTTAGCAGGGGTTCCAAAAAATATATTATTAGCATTTTTCCCTCTTATTATTGGTATACTGTTTAGCTTGGTTAATTAGTTATCTGATAGTTTAACTCTTATTGTATATATTGATATGTTGATTTGACTATTGTACTGTGTTTTTGTTGATTTTAAATAATAATTAATCAAAAGACTTATAAATAAATAAATAAACAATTAGAGAGTAAGAGCATGTATTTGGGGTGTGTACCTTAAGAGTAGGAAAATAGATACATATTTAATGAATATACTGCTGGTGGTTGGGAAAAAAAAAAGACCATTAACAGGAAATCGTTATCACAGGAAGCCCAACTTTAAATCTATTGATGGAAATTACAATGGACATTTACAAAATGGGGAAGCATCTGTTAATCATAAGTTGGAACAATATGATACATACTGGGGAAAATGGTTTAACTACATAACACCTCATAGGCCTGATTTTATTCTCAGAAGTGAATTAATATGTTGTAATAAAAATGATCACTCCGTACTTGCAGTTAGCTTTCTTCTTTCACTTGTTCTTTCTCTCCTTTCCTTTCGATAAGTGTATACCTCAGATAAATATTATTTGGAGATTTATGACAAATATGATTGTTGTTGTTCGTCCATCGTACGTCGATGAGGACCTCGACACCATTATTGATGAAGTCGAGACTAGCTCGTCACTTTGATTTAAGTGAGGGAGAGTTGCGCAGCGTCAGCCACAGTCTCTCTTCCCAATTCCCATCTGGATCCAGTGGCAAGACAGAGTCGAGACGGCTGGAGATGGGACTAGGCGCAGTGGATGACAAGGACGTCTTCTGTGTCTTGTTCTGCTCTACACGTTCCACGACCCTTGCAGAGACCGCCTTCTTGACCGTTGGACCTTCCATTGGTCTCGTCCACTCAATCCGCCGGAGTCTGTCTTCACATGCTGGGATAGACAGCTCCCTATCTCACCGAGGGTTTCAGACCCGTCGGCTACCCTCACCTGGTTTAGCCAGCTTGTCGAAGCCCGGAGTGTGGCTGTTGTCGCATGCAAACAGCTACGGGGAGCCACAGGTGAGAGCTGAGTGCCAGGTGGGGACCAAAGGTGGACTAACCGCCTTG